>NC_039366.1:10169004-10469004 GCF_003573695.1 Papaver somniferum
CCCCCCCCCCCCCCCCCCCCCCATATCACTCATTTTACAAAGTCTTCAGTAAAACAGGATCGAGACCATCCTAACATGCAAATGCTAAACAATCCATATTACAAAGATAACAAGGTGAAAATTTAGAAAACTATTCATGCAGAATGCGGATCATTAAAGTGACTTATGGCTCTGGTGAATGTTTTGACATTTTGGACTAGTTATAGTACCCAAGAAATTTGCGTTTAAAAACTCCTAGCACATATTATACAACACAAAGTGCAAAGGCTCACCACCCTTATTAATGCTAGAGAATTTACATCAAAAGGACTTGATGAATATTGCATGTTTAATAGGATCAATATAGAGCATCTTATACCCAACGGTCTTGCAGATGCTACCATCAAAGGTTACAGATGGTGCCTAAGGAATAGGTTATGCGTAGCAACCTATCTTTTATTGCTTTGGGGATATGCAATATGACACGCATCTTGCTTAATTTGTTTTTAGAGCCCAATATTGGTAACTGGATTTAAACCTGACATTCTTGTTCTTACGCATTTTTTGTTGCACTATATATGTGCCATTACGACTCCACATCGTACTATGATGGGTCACAAAAACAATTAAGTAGTTTTGTTGGATATTTACTCCCAACAATTATCTGCGTTTTAAACCTTTTAGCAGGAGATCTCTTACCGCTAGATTTGAGGGTTATCACTTTAATGAGATAGTCTTCCCGTCGTTAGGGGAAGATAAGAAAAAGTATTTTCTAAGGGAACCACAGGAATTGTCATGGTGTGTTTCGCTGTGTCTCATATTGATTCTTGTACTCCACAAATGTAAATCTGAAGTGATAAAGAATATTCGATTTTCAGAATGTACACTGATGTTACTAAAGTGATGAGATCACACATACCAGCTGCAAATATTCCTGCAAGGTTAGAAACCCTCAGTATGGGGTACACCATAGACTAAGGTGTTGCAACTACACTTGATGGAAGTGTAGTTGAGGCCGTGGCTCCATAAAGGAAGATGGAGAGACCACCAGGTTCGATCAATGCTCACCTAGAAAGGAAGTAGGTGAGTAAGGAACAAATTATTTATATCATGAGAAATCATCTCATAAGATTGTCTTTGAATATGTCCATGAATCAAACTGGGGGACGCTCCAAAGTTTAATGATTCCAGAGAACAATGACATCCCAAGTGGATTATGAGAATGCGCACGAGTCACTGGAAAGATCATGCGAGCATATTGATGATTAATTTAATATACATTTTCTTAAGGAAATAAAACAAGATGAGATCGATCCAAGCTCCTTGTTGCTTAATTTCAATGAATAGCGTATTTGGCTTATACAATCCAGGTAGAACTCGGTTCTTTGACAAATATACAAGTATTTGGTGTGGCAGTGCTAACCAACCATGTCTAAAGCCTATTGGACATACATAATTAATTTGTCATAAAGTATAATGAGAAGAAAGTAGTCTTTAAGTACAAAGACTCTCCTTGTGGCGCGAGGTTTCTCACAAAGCCCTGGAATTGTTCTCTTGTAATGAACGTTATATCGTTCCTCTGCTTAGTTAGCTTGGTAATTTCAAAAGGACTTGAAATACAACATATTTTGTGTGGTTATTATGTATCTCTAAAAGAATCAAGAGATAAAAGATATTTGCAAAAGTGCATGATGGTCTTTTGTTTCCCAATCGAATGACTCTAAACCACAAAGTGTGGTTGCAGTTATACTGGAACACTCACTTATTGATTTAAACAATCAGGCGGATGTGGTATACCCGTCTAAGTGACTATTTGATTGGGAAGGGATAAAAAAGTAAGGTTTCGTTCCATGCGTATTAAATAAGTTCCTGATTCAGAATTATAGCTATTTACATTGATGGTACAGACATGATGTATACTCTTGAAGTAATGAGAGACCTTAAAAGTTATTTCAAATCCTCAATAAGGGATATACACCATATACTAAGGTGTTGCAACTACACTCAGTGGAAATATGGTTAAGGCCGTGGCTCCATAAAGGAAGTTGGAGAGACCACTTGGTTCAATCAATCCTCACATAGAAAGGAAGTAGGTGAGTAAGGCACAACTTATTTATATCGTCAGAAATCATCTCATAAGATTGTCTCTGAATATGTCCATGAATCAAACTGGAGGACGCTCCAAAGTTTTAAATGATTCTAGTGAACAATGAAATCCTGACGGATTATGAGAATGCATATGAGTCAATGGAACGATCATGCGTGCACAATGATGATATAATCCATAGATAGTTTCTCCATAAGTAGAGCACAATGAGATCGAACCATGCTTTATTTTGATTCATTTCAAATAAATAGCATATTTGGCCTACGCAATCCAGGTAGAACTTAGTTCTTTGACAAATATACGGGTATTTGGTATGGTAGTGCTAACCAACCTAGTGTAAAGCCTGTGGGATATATGTGGTTATTTGTCACAAAGTGTATTGAGAAGAATGAGGTCTTAAAGTATAAGGAATCACCTTGTGGCGCGAGGTTTCTCACAAACCCCTGGATTGCATATATACTCTTTTGAACATCATAATGTTCAGTTAATTAGTTTGCTTGGTAGTTTCAAAAGAACTTGAAACATAGTAAATGTGGTTATATCTCTGGAGATTTAGACTCAAAGGTATTTGCAAAAGTGTTTGATGGCCTTTTGTTTCCCAAGTTGAATGACTCTAAACCACGGAGTGTGTTTGCAGTTACACTGGAACACTCACTTTTTGATTTAAACAATTAGGCGGATGTGGTATACCCGTCTAAGTGACTATTTGATTATGAAGGGATAAACAAGTAAGGTTTCGTGTCATGCATATTAAATAAGTTCCTGATTCAGAATTATAGCTATCTATGTCGACGGTATGGACATGATAAGTACTCTTAATGGAATAAGAGATCTTACAAGCTATTTAAAATATGAATTTGAGATGAAAATCCTGGGAAATCTCGATTTTATCTATGTTCTAAACTAGAAGACCGATCTTGTGGTATATTATTCCACCATTTTGCATATGTCCATTGTAAGGCAATTTAACAAGGACGTGCATGCTGCTAGCACTCCCATGATTAGTCAAGTTTCAAATGTACATAAATGACCAATTCGTCTAAAGGAAGATGACGAAGTTGGGTCGGGAGATGAACTTTCCTTATCTAAGTATAATAAACTATTATTGTACTTAGCATAATGTACTCGACCAAATGTTACATCCTCAATAAACTTGTTAGCTAGTTATAGATCAACGCCAACGCAACATCATTGGAATGGTATAGTGAATGTAATCATGTGCTTAAAAGTAACCATTGACATAAGTTTGTTTTATCCATGCAAATACATAAAAAGGAATGCTAACGAAAGTGCAATCCAAAGGTTGTTGATTATAATGGAACAATAATCTCTTCTCCAACGAAGGTAATCAGGAGGAGATACAGTATACTATTTTCTAGGTCATTACCGATATTAAGTTTCGAAAAGTGCATGACTAAAGGAACAGTATGGAACAACTCTAAAAGGAATCAGGGGGAGATGCCGACATCAGGGGGAGGATCCAAGGATATGATGTCGACATAATTTACTTCGAAATTGAAGTTGTGTTGTACTCTTTTTCCCTTCGATCGAGAATAGTTTTTCCCAAAGGGTTTTGTTACTAGACAAGGTTTTTAGCGAGACAATACTAAAAGCATCAAGTATGTTTATCGTTGAAGACATAAAGATCTCGTTGATAATATTGAAAATATCTGAATCAAAGAAATGAAACACGATTGTCCGTTAAGTAAAGTAACTTCCAGAATCAACGACATGGTAAAGTGTGATAAACTCCTATTAACTGCATTAGACTAATGAAAATTTTCTGACATCAGGGGTAGCATCTAATGGTGTGTTGAACTCTTTTCCTTCACCGAGGTTACTTTTTCCCACAGGGTTTTATTGATCAGCAAAGTTTTTAATGAGACAACAATAAACACCGGGAAGTAATTTCCCAACTAAGGCTATTATCTTTCCTATAAGGATTTTCTTCCTTAGGAGTTGTGAAGCAACTAGTCAACTTCAACGGAACAAAGTGATCATCTGCAACAGATCACCTTTACTTGCATCTGTCACGTTGTACTCTTTTCCCTTCGCCAAGGTTTTATCCCACTGGGTTTTCCTTGTCAAGGTTTTGATGAGGCAACATATTCGAGTCCAACTATGTTCTAAGTTTGATTAATATTGTACTCCTTTGTCCCCTTGGGTTTCCCTGGCGAAGTCTTAACGAGGCAATTAACTTAGACTCATCAATCTGTGAAGATCTTATTGCATGTGATGAACTACATGTAAAGTAAGAGACAACATGTGAAGTACTACATGTGAAGAGTTGTACTAAGGTTTTATCCCACTGGGTTTTTCCTTGTCAAAGTTTTAGTAAGGAAATTGATTTCTGCACAAGTCATCAAGGAGAGAACGACATTTGAAGAACTAAATTCAAATCACTATGTATAAAGTTTTGTTGTTGTACCACATAAGGGGGGGTGTTAAAGGGCCCATGCCCATGGATGTGTGGCCCAAAACAGGAGTCCTTTGGTTTTCCGTTCTCCATGTATACAAAGATATGATATCCATGTAACCACATAACTCTTATCAACCATCTATTTCTCTACCTCTTTCTCTTTCCCTATTATATTCTACTGCAAAAGTTCAGAAATAAAACGTTAGTTTTAGATTTAAATTTTGATGTGAATAAGTAACGAAAAAAAGAAATAAAGAATTCTTCGCTCCTGAACTCTAAAATTTACTTTGTTTTTCAGATTAACGAATAAATTGAAAGAGTTTTGGATTTTCTTTTACACGATTTCTCGGGAGTTTCTCATTTTTTACGAAATTGGTTTTGGAGACTTAGAACTCTTGTTTATTGCTCGAAGGACTGCAGTAGCCATCCCTTTCATGCTTATTTCGAATCCACCTACTAGGTGATCGGAAATGAATGTTGTTTGAGGCCAAAATAACAATTAAATTGCTAAGAAGTTGTTTACCTATAAAAGCAACCCATTTCATTCGTTCTCACAATTCATTAGTACACCTCCTATTAAGTAATAATGCACGTTTCAGTTAAATCTATTTGTATACACATAATTCATCACTCGCTACGTGCCCGGGGAATTACACGTGGAGAGCACACATCTTGGAACATCAAGACACGATGCCACGTATCAAAACCCAAGTAGCATCTATCGTCAGCATACATTCATCATCGAACTGATCCAATGGCTAGGAATCATGGAGCACTGGAAGAACGAGCCGCCGCGAAGTACTGAAGAGCACCCAAGGATTCACTTTATTCCATATTGAGAAGGATCTAAGATCAACGGCGAGGGATAGTCTAACTAACACGGATGTGATGGGATCCGTAGACAGCTGTCTGACGCGTGCAGACAGCCCAACCACCGGCATTAAACACTCTAGACATATGGTACGTGTCAACCAACATGTGGAGGAGAAAGAGGCGACCCGTCGTCTCCAAGTATAGCCGTTGGGGGCATCGGTTGAAGACGAAGATACCAGCGAGATCAGCACAAAGAATAAGAAGATAAGGTGACAGTCGACTTTAGCAGTGGACCCCACTTGTTATCCCTATAAATACCCCTCTCCACTAAGAGAGAAAGGGGCGATCAGTTTTAGCAACTAGAGAAGAGTATTGGAAAGAGAAATAGGAAGAGTAAGTATGAAACACCAACCCCGTGGATGTAGGCCTTAGTGTTGAACCACGTAAATCACTGTCTTATTTACATTTCAGCACTTTACTTTATGTTATCGTCATTAAGCTTCATGATATAATCATCGTAATCATGTAGAATGAATGAATCAATCCCTCCCGACTAGACAATGACGAGTCCGAAGACTCTGAGTTGATGAGTCATTGCTTTTTGTACCATTTCACATTTATTTATTTCTTATAACGCTTTATTTACAAATGCGAATATTGTTTGTGAACATGTGGATGTCGTCGTAATTTATGTGTTCACAATCTGGCGCTAGAAACAGGGACTCTGTCTCGGTAAAAGATTTATCTTATCCTGTGATTTTACTTGTTTTTTTTTTGTAACTCCCCATGCTATCCTCTGGATGATAGTGTTCGGATCTAAGTTGATCTTCAAAACCAATCTTCCAAAATTAAATTTTTGCATATGGTTCAAAGAGTGTCATCTGTGTATGCTTTCAAGACACAAAACCCACAGATCTCCGCATTTTCTAGAATTTTCTATGTTTTCCTTAAGACGAATCCTGCGGATCTGTGTTTTCTTTAGGAGATTTCATATCTTCCATGTTCAAAACTTAAAGACTTCGTTCTTCTCTGTGATTTCCCCTATAATGATTTTTAAAACCGACCACTCTCCGTGAGTAGATCTATGTTTTCAAAGAACTTCTAGGATCCATGAATAGATCTATGTTTTTAAAGTATTGGATCTCTCCAGATCTTCATCTTAGTTCTCGATCTTTTGGAAATTTTCGATCGAGTCATGCTTTTGGCCTACACGCTTGATTAGCTTTACTAACAAGATCCCCATGGATATTGGATTTTTGATGATGTTTTACATGTGCAGGCGAAGAAAGCAAAGATGGAAAATACGAAGGATGCAGGAAAGATTAAAGCATCATCCAAAGAAACACCCAGGACAACACCAGTCATGACACGCAGCAAGCAAAAGGGTGAAAAAGTGAAAACGACAAAAGCCAGACACTTCGGAAATCACCTCCCCGTCAAATACCAATGATGTAGCAGCGACGACTCTCAAAGAAGTAGCAGCAAAAACCGATGCAGCAAGAGCAGATGCAGCAAGAGCAGATGCAGGAAAAGCTGATGCAGTGAAAGCCGCAGCAGCTGCCCGCGCCCTTGAGCAGAGGGAAGGATTTGCGGAATCATCAATACCACAACCAGCCTTCGGGATGCTTCCAACGAATGAGCAGAACCAAACTCTACCAACAACCAAGTCGTTGCTGACATGAAACTGGCCCATACCCCTACACGTGGAATTACGTCTAGTGAGCATCGAAGCCCCCATCCCCCTAATCCAAACGGTTGAGGAAGATCATACCATGGCCCCTGGGGGGCATGAACGACTCAACACCCCAAACCAAGGATCAAATCATTCCCACTTGCCGATGGACGAGCTTGAGGAGTTGAAGAAGAATCAAAAGGTATACGCAGAAGCAGTAGCATTGCTGGCCCGAGAAAACCAAGAACTCATAGATAAGATCTCCCAAGGCTTGGGAGAAACTCACCAGCACAACGAACGCAGCAAATCCCGAGCCATTGAACCGAAGAATAACCATAGGAAACAGACCCAGCGATCCAGATTATTTCCCAGAAGATTCGGACTATTTTGACAACGAAGATCAAAGACCAAAACGAAACGCAACCAACGATGATCACCATCGTGCAATGCAAGACCTTCGTGCTGAAATGATGGCAGAGATCAAGCAACTAAAAGCCAAGCAAGGAGGGGGGATACAAGAAGAGGTGATGAGAGAAGCAAACACCACACCACTGACTCCACACCTGGACAAAACACTTATTCCTCAGAAGTTCCCTGTCCCGACATTCGAATGTTATGATGGGTCCAGCGATCCCGCAACACACCTTCGTTATTACAATCGTATTTTAGCCCGATGGAAACAAGACAATGCAGTCCTATGCAGGTATTTTCCTTCGAGTCTAAAAGGGTCAGCACTATCTTGGTTCAATAACCTACCGCCCAACTCCATCAACTCCTATGACCAGCTCACTGAGAGTTCTTAGAAACTTACATGTACAACAAGGATGTCAACGAAGGAATGGATAAGCTCTTCTCCGCTGGCAACTGCCTACAAGGAGACGATCAGGGAGTATACCGACAGATGGCACCGGATTTGTCAAGCCATAGGAAATGTGGATCCAGTGGTCAGCATCAATTGTTACAAATGGGGACTGGATAAAATGAGCCCATTATTTGTGGAGATTCATGGAAGTGTTCTTAAGACAGAAGGAGACCTTCGAGTAATCATCGAAAAACACGCCAGACTAGAAGACATCCAGCGGGAGAATCCTAGGGCCCAAGCTCAAAGATCTCATCGGACTAATTCTGTAGAGCAATCCAGCGGATCAAAGAGGGGCGGTTCAGCTGAACGTCCTAATGATGATAAAAAAGGACGAAGGGACGATGGTAGACGTGACGATCGTAAATTCGAAGATCAAGTCTTCACGAGGCTGAACACAAGATACAACCGCATCCTGAGGGAGATCAAAGGCAGGGAGAACCTTGAGTGGCCTTGGTCCAAAGGGAAACAACCCCTAGGTCCGAGAAATCAAGAGATTACTGCGATATCACTGTTTCAACCGCCACCAGACCGAGAAGTGCAAGAATCTCAAGATAATGATCCAAAAGTTGATTGACACAGGTGACTTCAAGCAGTACATACAGAAGGCAGATAACGAAGATAGGTCCAAGCAAAGCAAGCAAGTACAACTACCAGAGGGAAACCGAACACTCAACACCATCTCATGTTCCGACGCTACAAGACCCTCGCTAACAACACAGATAGTGAAAGGGTTAAGGAAACAATTCGAAGATTACTGTGAATTATACAAGATCGATGGGGTAGAAGTGGATGAATACGAGCAATAGATGAACGCGCCTGTAACCTTCGATGCAGAATACATCAAGGAAGATACGGAAGATCACAACGACCCCTTAGTACTTACCCTACCAGTGGCATGGTGCAATATCAAGAAAATCCTCATCGATGGAGGGAGTTCAGTTAACGTTCTATTCTACGACACATTCAAGAGAATGGAGCTTAATGATGAGCAGCTGATGTCTTCGTATTATACCATATACGGTTTCAATGGAGCACCTACAAAACCGTTAGGAGACATTATTTTGCAAGTGGACGCAAGACCAATGAAAGTTGATACTCGGTTCATTATAGTGGTCGCCCCTTCCCCCTATAACGCCATCATTGGCCGAAGATAGATCAAGGGAGTAGCCGAGACATATCATCAGTACCTTAGATTTCTAGCACCCGAAGGGGTAATGGAAATAAAGGGAGATCAGGTCACCGCTCGGGATTGCCAGGATCTTCAAAATCAGCTCAATAACGAACAAGATGAGCAGCGGAAATCCCGAAGAACCAGAAATAAAGAGGCTGCGAAGGAGAAGATAATTGATCATTATCTCGAAGAAGTTTCTGGAAAGAGTCTGACGAAGAAAAGCATCGTTCTAAAAGATGAGGCGAGTACTTCGATAGCTCAGAAAGTTGAAGAGCCTACCAAATAGCAATTAAATAATTTCCCTCTCCTAGGGGAACCAAAGCCTACGTTCACACCTGTAGAACCCGTGAAGGAGATCAATATAAGGACCGAAGAAAATTCGAAGATGATCAAGATAGGGACTTTAATGGATAAAGAAAGAGAGGTTGCTCTAATCAAATTACTCATGGAATATGCGGATGTCTTCGCGTGGAAATTAGAGGACATGCCAGGAATTGATCCGAAGATAATTCAACACGAACTTCGTACAAATCCAGGAACGCCCCCCTTCAGGCAAAAAGTACGAAAAGTAGCACCATAGTACCACCAAGCAATCGAGAAAGAGCTCCGCAAATTGTTGGAAGCAGGATTCATCAAGGAGGTCAAATACCCAACACGGATATCGAACATGGTCATAGTGCCAAAGAAGAGCAGGGGAGTAAGAATCTGCATCGATTTCACCAACCTCAATAAGGCGTGTCCGAAGGATAGTTACCCGCTCCCAAGCATCGATCAACTGGTGGAAGCTGTAGAAGGATACGAAGAACTGTCATTCATGAATGGATATTCTGGCTATAACCAAGTGGCCCTTGCTGAAGAAGATCAACAACACACAACATTCTACACCCCGCATGACCTCTATTGTTACACGAGGATGCCCTTCGGACTTAGAAATGCAGAGGCAACATACCAGAGGATGGTTGATGCTATCTTCAATCCTTGGATCGGGAACACCCTAGAAGTCTATGTTGATGATATGCTTGTCAAAAGTAAGCTGCGCAAGGACCACCATCATAATCTGAGGGATATTTTTGAAGCAATGAGGAAGCACAACATGAAAGTAAACCCAGAAAAATGCACATTCGGCGTTACCTCAGGGAAGTTCTTCGGATACTTAGTAAAGAAGAGGGGCATCGAAGTAGATCCAGCCAAGATACAAGCCCTCGTGGAGATGCCATCCCCGAAGAACCTGAAAGAATTCCAAAAGCTCAACGGATCCATAGCGGATTTGGGCAGGTTCATCGCCAGGTCATCGGGAAAATGCAAAGATTTCTTCAACATCCTCAAAAAGGGAAGCAAGTTTGAATGGACCGCAGAATGCGAAAAATCTTTACAGAACATCAAAGAATATCTTGCAACGATCCCAATCCTGCAAAAACCCGATATCGATGAGGTTTTGTCCCTTTATATAGCAGCAACAGAGGATGCGGTCAGCGCAGTGTTGGTCATGACGAACACGAAGATAGAGTAGCCAATTTACTACGTCATCAAGACACTCAACACGGCAGAAAGGAATTACAGGAAGGTCGAGCAGCTCATCTTGGCGCTAGTGTGGGCTACCCAAAAGCTAAGGACTTATTTTTTAGCTCACTATATTCGGGTTCCGTGCAAAGCACCATTGGAGGTTGTTCTCAAGAGCGCTGGGAAAGAAGGAAGGATAGCCAAGTGGAACACTCACCTGGATCAGTTCAACATTATCCATGAAATCCAACACTCCCAAAAATCACAAGTCTTGGCGGATTTCCTCGCATATCTACTCCTGAACAACGACGAGGAAGTAAGGGGCACACCAGACGCAAACGAAGGCAAAGACCCAATCGACATTCTCGAGCCCTCGAACCAAAGACGATGGGAGGTCTTCGTGGACGGATCAAGAAATATATAAGGTGCAGGCATAGGCATCGTAATCACTACCCCCTCCGGAGAAAGGATCGTGCACGCGCTGAGGTTAGAATTCAAGGGGCATTCCAACAACATCGTAGAATACGAAGATGTAGTACATGCTCTGCGTTTAATAATAGAAATGAAAATAACCGATGTGCGCCTGACAAGTGATTCACAACTAGTCATACGACAGATAGGGATAAAATACAATGTCTACGATGACACCCTCTCCGCGTACAGGGCTTTGGTCCAAACCTTAGCCTCACAGATACCTAACATCAAATTCCGACACATATGCAGAAAAGATCCCAGGCATGCTTACGCCTTGGCATACATATCATCCATGCTGAAAGATGAGAGTGTTAAAGACATAAAAATAACAAGAGTGTATGAACCTTCGATCACCCCACAACAGTCCTTTGCTACAAATCGTGAAGACGATGTAGGGAAGGACAATGGTGACGACGATGTGGGGGGGGGGGGGACATTGTTGAGGACTTCATCGAAGACGACATCATGACAAGGGAAAACGAAGACGAGGACTTCAGCAATGAAGAAGATTGGAGAACTGAGATTCACCTTTATCTGAAAGAAGGTACGCTACCAGCGGAATGAAGCAAGCCAGAAAAATACAATCAAAGACAGGGAGATACGACCTTCGTGATGTAGTATTGTACAAGAAATACTTTCTTGGACCACTGCTACGATGTATATCCAGAGAGGAGGGGCATCGTATTTTGAAGGATATCTGTTACGGGGACGCTGGAAACCACAGCGGAATGAGATCATTGGCGGATAAAGAAAAAATGTCGGGATACTATTGGCCGCAAATGATCCAAGATGCTGCTAGGATGTCCAGGAGATGCGAAGAATGCCAACGGTTTGCTAAGAAGATTCACGCTCCCGCGACAAAGCTGAATTCTGTAGATAGTACTTGGACATTTTCAAAATGGGGAGTCGACATCGTAGGCCCTCTGATCGAAGGGACAGGAAAAAGGCGATTCTTGATCGTAGCCACAGACTACTTCAGCAAATGGGTCGAGGCCAAGGCCCTAGCTAGAATCCGAGACGTGGATGTATTCACGTTCATATTTCAGAACATCATTTGCAGGTTTGGCATTCCCGCATAAATTATCTCGGACAATGGAAAGCAATTACAAGGGAAAAACATAGATATGCTCTTCGACACTTTCAAAATCAGGAAGAACAAATAAACCCCCATTTACCCCCAGAGTAACAGTCAGGTTGAGGCTACTAAAAAGACCCTGGGTCTTATTCTCAAAAAGCAATTGGACGAACATAAAAGACGATGATGCGAACAATTACACAACGTGCTATGGGCATACCGAACAACACGAATATCCGCCACAGATGAATCACCATTCCTCCTCACGTATGGGGCTGAAGCAGTCATCCCGACAGAAATCCTCATGCCAACTACAAAGACCGAAGCCTGGGAAAAGAACCTCACAGCAGATATGATGTTGGAAAGGCTCGATGACCTAGAAGAAAGGAGGGAGACAACACTACAAAGGATGAAAAGCTATCAACGAAGGCTAGCCAGAGAATACAACAAGAAAGTTAAACTTAGGAACTTCGTAGAAGGACAATATGTGCTAAGAACCATACCCCAATACCATCGAGAGAAAAAGTGGGGCAAGTTAGCACCATCATGGGGAGGACCGTTTATAATACATGACATTGTCGAGAATGGATCTCATTACCTGCGTAATCTGAAAGGAGAAGTCCTCAGGCACCCATGGAACGCTAAATACCTCAAGCCATACTATCTGTAAGGCAGCGCAGTTCTGCACCTGCGTGAAGAGTACCAGAAGAAGAAGAAGAAGACAGTGTGCCTGCTCGACGTGTTTCTATCTCTGGACGAGGCGTAACAGACCTCAACCTATCAATCAAACGAACAAACTTTTGAAAAAAAAACTATTGGGGAAAGTAGGACCATAGGGAAGGCATCCAGCAGAAAGAGATACCCAACCAATTACTAGGCAGCGGTTCAGCGGAATGGGTGCATGTGATAATTCTAATAACGCACCACATATCCGAGGACGCTACCCCGACCCCCACCTTCTGGGAATCCTATGGCCGAGGATTAACTAGTGGGGTGACAGGTCCAAAGACGATCACGAAGGTCCATACCTTCAGCATTGTTATCAAACACTTCTTGTCATTATACTTAGTTCGCTTCATACTAAATTTAACTCATTATCCAAAAGAAAAAATTGAACTAACGATGACGATAAAATTTGAACTATACATACTCAAGCAAATGATGATCTATTCCATAAAAGTTGATTACAAGATCGGGAAATGTTCACAAGAAACACAAGACCTATCAAAAAATGGCCCGAAGCCAAGTAATCAACAAAGATCAACTTTCTATAAAAAAAAGGGAATCTACTTCCCTTTGAATGATTCAACGTGATTAGCTGGATTTTGTTTCTGCAACGAAGGTACGCTACTGCCCGAAGAAGGACCCAAAGAGTGAGTTAATTGTTCAGGCATACGATGACGAGGGTAATTTTTGACGATGCCATGTTCTGTCTGAAGGTCATGCTCGATCCGGTTCAGAGTTTTCTTAATCCCTTCGGTCAGCTGACAACGCTCCTTATAAGCAATAATGGTACTCTTCGGTTCAGCCTGCGACAACATAGATGACAGTCGAGTTATTTCTTTGGTCGCCTCCTTCGCCGCTTCATCCCGAGACCCTGCTAAAACCCTTGTAATGTGTGGTCTGGATCTCCTGCTGCACTAAGGAAGATTGAGCCTTTTCAAGTTTTTCATTTGCAGCGAGAAGCTGCCCCTCGAGATCTGTAAAGAAAAAGGATAACATAAGGGGTTAGAAGGATGGAACTACAGAACTACACACGACCAAATAAATGTATACCTTCGACTCTAGCCGAAGCTATCTCATACTCATTAACTCCTTTGAAATTTTCTTATAATCCAACTGAAGAGTAGTAAGAGCAAACTGGCACTCATCCAACTCTACTTGTTTCATGTAGTCTAAATGACGAAGATGATCAACTTCGTTATTTATTTTTCGATACCCTTAGAAAGCTTGTACATATTAACTTCAAGATCCTTCTCAGAATCCACTAACCGAGAAACATCAGCCCGAGAAGCGGTCAAAGCATTACTAAGGGCAAAAGCCTCAGCTCTGGCATCATCTCTCTCACGAACAAGTCGTTGTATATAGTCCTGGGCTTCAAGATCGTGGGAGGATCGAGCTTGATGCAACTCTTATTCCAAGCCTGCTACCTTCGCTTCCAAGCGAGAAATATTCTCATGGGCATCACGAAGATTTTCCCGAGTCCACAATAAAGCACCGTTAAATAAGCGGCGTCATAATTATATTTATTCTGCATATCGCCCATCTGTTCCCGCCTTTCTCGATGTCGTGCTGCCAGTTCATTATGTTCATCAGCTCGGGTGTTCCACTTCTCAGCTTCACCTTCTTCGTTACTAATTCCATAATTCGGGAAGCTTGGCGAGTCTTCTCACTTCGAAGCCATGTTAACTCTCTGACATCACCCGCTGAAGATAGGGTGGGGAGACTCATACATCACACTAAGAGCAAGAAAGAGATATGGAGGTGAAGATAAGAAAATAAAACGAACCTTTTGAAGACGAAGCGTCGTTACGAGCCTTCTCCAACTCACTACGAACCAAAGCAAGTTCAACACGAAGCTTCTCCTCTTCGGCTCCAAGTTGTTATTTTCCTTTCAACCGGTTCTTTAGTTCAAGTATCTATTTATCTTTAGCAGATATAACAGCCTCGGCGGCGGACAATTCTCCTTCCCTATGACGAAGCTTGGATTCCAACTTGAGGGATTTCTCCTTGAAAAACTGATACAGAGTGTGGTTACAATGTTCGCTCCTCATCATCTGCGTTTTAAATAGAAAGATGATGATTATAAGTAATCACGACAGAACACCATCAATTTATAAGGAATTACGATGACTTACTTCAAGCATACGCTGCTGAGGGAAACCATACCGATACCCATTAGCTATGGCCATCATCTCAAAAACGGCAGATGTGAGATCAACCAGAAGGTTAGTAGAAGTGGCCCTCAAATCTTTGTCCCTCACTTCTGCAACTCTCCCTTCAGAAGATCATTGCATCATTGGACGAGTGAAAGCATCAGAATTCTTCTCGCCGGGAGCTATTGGAGAAGGATTTGGCACGAACATCAAGTTTTTTTTCTTTAATCAGTCGAGGATGGCATCATCACCATCATGCATTAAGGATTGTGTAAATTCCACGGAAGACAGCCCAACAAAAGCCTCATTAGCAACAACATTCTTCTCAGCGTCATAATTTTTCTTAGCTTCGGGTTTCTTCCTAGCCTCTGCTTCTTTATCAGCAAGGGCATCTGCATCCTCGCCATCAGAACTCTCTTCCGCTTCAACAGTTTTCTCACCAACGGTCTTACCAAGAACATCCCAATCATCGTTTGGGGAAAGCAAAAAAAACTATGAAGCAAGCCCCATAGCAGCATTCATATCAATGGGATCACTGTTAGAGCATAGCTCGGTCAACCTCGCATGCGTTGCTATATCAAGCATGTTTGTCAATGTTAGTGATCAAAATTATAAAGTCTTGATTTCTAGCCTATTAGCTAAGTCTCAGACTAGGATAGCGAAAGTGTAGTTGAGATCAAGGACTTCATGGTGATTCAACGACAACGACGAAGATCTACACCAAGGAACCGTGGAACTTCACAACAAAAAGGTATCTGAAGACTTGAACTTATCTATCAATCGAAAGTCTATTTGTTCTTCTCCTACTTCTTATGAGACAAAAGTCGTATGCTATAGAGACTAGATCATATACACTTGATATTCCAAGCTGAGTATTCATTGCTTATATTTTGCTCGAAATCATGTGTTGATAAAGCGCTTCGCTTTGATCAGGTTTATCTTCATCTAGTGACGAAAGTCATGAAAGTTTCAATCACTTTGGAAATTTCTCTGACGAGAAAGGTATGTTATTCTTCACGACTGAATATCGCCCTCTGAGAATGTTTCAATGATTGAAATGAGATTTTAGATTATATAACCATGTATTCTTTGAACCTAAGTTTTCGAACTTTGTTGATCAAGAGAAATCGGTAAGATTGTGGAATTGGCTTGCCAAGTCCGCGAACCCAGTCCGCAGATTCAGTCCACGAACTGACGGAAGTTCTCGACCGAGAATTTCTGCTGGGATTTCCAAAACTCGTTTGTGTGCTAAGTCCGCGAACTGGCGGAAGTTCTCGAACCGAGAATTTCTGCTGAGTTTGGAAAACTTAACCGATTAGCTTAAGTCCGCGAACATGTTTGTGAGCTTAAGAGGTTATGATCTAAAGATGTGCTCTGAACATGAAACATTAATTATTAAGGAATGCTTTATGCAAACCGTGGCTATAATGTTCATGAGCCGATTCTAATCGAATCGAATCATCTTTGTTTCAATTGTGTCTTGTGTAGTTACATAAGATCTCATAGAAATTGAACAACTCTTAACTAGTTCATTTTAGTCAATTGAACTAGTTATGGTGAAGAAGAACATGATTAATATGAGATGCTCATATGGTTGACCTTTCGGGTTATCATGTTGAACCAACATACGTGTACTCGTTTGGGCATGGTGATATAGTTTTGAAAGTGGTAGTAAAGTTCGTTCAACTCGGATTGTGTAAAGGTTTGTTTTATGAACTAAGAATAAAAATACTAAAAATATATTCACAAGGTTGTCACGAATATCGAGAGAGACTGAGACTCAGGATTCCACCAAATTCCATTCATGTGATTCAAATAATAATTCCAATCAATTATAGATCAAATATTAAAAATATTGACTCTTATTCTTTGCCAAATAGTAGATTTTTGAAAAGTAATGATTGTAAATCAAAAGCATGATGTATCAAAAATACATAGACCAAGCATACACCATCAAACGAAATCACACCCATTCAATACAAATCATAAATCGATTAAAAATCAATGCAAATAGTCATAAAAGAATTATTAGAATTACCACATGCGTGAAATAGGGCTTCCTCCGTCATCCCAGTGTTGGGGTTTAGCTCCTCATATTAATCACTTGCTCAAAATACATGTTTATAGCCCAAAAGTTGATTAAAAGAGTGAAAAGAATAAAATCAGTGAATCTGTGACCCACCGAAGGCGTCCAGAAAAGAACGATAAAACTGAAGTGTTGTTTCTGTTGTTTGAAGACTGCCAAGCGTCTGTCCTTTTCACTGTAGAAGAACGACTGTCTTTGGAAGTCTGTTCTTCGTGTTCTTCGTGCTCTTCAATGGCAGCAACAGCAGCAGAGACGTAACTTCCTGCAACTCTGATTCTCGCCTCCTGAGCTCTCCTCTCGACCCCAAACCTCTCCGTTAGTTCTTCTAGGGGACCTAAGCATCCTATTTATACATAAAAGGGTCATTAAATCTTTCCCAAATCGCATCAAAATCTCTTCTTTCCTTCCTTGGCAGTCACGGCAATAATTCCTTCCAGAAATTGTTTTACGCGTTTATGAGCTCTCCCACTTATATCAAACTCTTCCTTAGATAGAATATGTACCTTTGGAACGAATTTTAGGTCTTTATTCTCTCTGAATTTCCTAAAAAAAATCCACATAGCCGTATTTCCTTATTCACCTTTGTTTCCCTTCCGGCCATTCCAGCCCAATTCGATCGATCCAATTGCTTCTAGTAAACTTGTATAGCCATGAAAAGTCCAGCCCAATCAATTTCCGGTGTTGAATCTCTTTAAAACTTCCCAAAGCTTCACGTCCAAAATATGCAGACGTGAAGTCTCTTTTCCCGCCAATATTTCTAATTTGAAACGTGAAGAAGGTGGGTGTCCCCCTATCCTGTGTTGTTCTCCCTTTAACAACTGCCTGGAAATAGGTCACCCCTTAGTAATTAGGTTACCCCTTATCCAAAATGAGAGTCCGTATAGTAATTTTCTCCCACGAGCACAAAAATCGCTTTTCGAGCCAATTTCGCCGCAAAAGCTTATTTCTCCAAAATACCTACAGGGACATAAAAAGCCATAATAAATATAAAATTGAGCACTAATAATATATACAATTGAGATTATATAAGACACAAAAATGTACCTATCACATGGTTTTCTCAAACCCAGTAAACGTGTACCCAAGTGTGTGTGACAATCTATGTTTTTCAATCTAACGGTTGAGAGATATTGGCTTGAATCTAAATCAGGTTTTCATCTAACGGTGAATAGAGTTTGCTTTGTACCTAAGGCAAAACCCTAATTTGAAGGCTATATAAAGGAGACATATAGCATTGAGGAAACCTAATCCCCACACGTCTGTGTGCTACTAGTGCTCTCGCTAGAGTCGATCTCCATTAACTCTTGAGTTTCTTCTCTAAACTCGAGTTAACGATTTAAAGACTTCATTGGGATTGCAAAGCCAGACTGATACTACTTTTATCGTAGTTGTGTGATCTGATCTTGCATCTTCTATCATACGAGTACAGTCGATTGATTGGCTTGAGATCGTGAGAGTTCTCCGATAGGAAAAAAAATAAGTCACAAACATCTTCGTCTCAGTGTTTGTGATTCCTCGACAATCCGCTTGTGTAGTCAGGAAGGATTGTAGAGAGGTGATTGATTAATCTAGGATGTTCTTCGGGAATATAAGTCCGGATTGTCAATTGATTCCTGTTACCTTGATTTTATATCTAAAGACGGAACAAAACCTAGGGTTTATCTGTGGGAGACATATTTATCCTTTCGATATACTTTTCTGTGTGAGACAGATTCGTTTATTATCAAGTCTGTGATTTTGGGTTGCAGCAACTCTTTGTTATGGGTGAGATCAGCAAAGGGAATCAAGTGCGCAGTGTCCTGCTGGGATGAGAGGTGTAGGAGTACAACTGTACCTTGTATCAATGAGAGATTGGTAGGGGTTCAACTATAGATCAGTCCGAAGTTAGCTTGGAATAGGCTAGTGTCTGTAGCGGCTTAATACAGTGTGTATTCAATCTGGACTAGGTCCCGGGGTTTTTCTTCATTTGCGGTTTCCTCGTTAACAAAACTTATGGTGTCTGTGTTATTTCTTTTCCGTATTATATTTTATATAATAGAAATAATACAGGTTGTGCGTTCGTGATCATCAACTTCTCTGATCCAACTTTTGGCTGTTGATTGTAGTTGATTGATCCTTGGACATTGGTCTTTGGTACCGACCAAGTTATCTCTCTTTGATAAAGATTCGCTATTGATTTTAGCTTGAGGAGAAATCAAATCGAGAGATTGAGATAATAACTCCTTGGGATACTTTTTATCTAGATTCAGTATGACTGTCTAGTTGATTCTCTAGCAAAGTATTTCGGAGTTAGTCCATACATATTGCTAAGAGAAATATTGGGTGGTGTTGTTAGACCCCTGCTTTTTCAATTGGTATCAGGGAAGGCAAACACGTTAAAGACCTCATCAGTCTGTGGATCATAACATCTCTGATAAACGCATCACCAGTAATAAATATTCTCTCTCCTCGAAATATATTAAAGAGAAAAGCTATTCTATCTCGAATATAGAAAAACCTAATGGGTTGACGAGACAGACAACACATGACATGGATGCTCCTGTTTTCCACTCGAAAGAGACCAGTTATTCTAATGAATGGGATACAACTGAAGAGAGTAAATTGATTCTAAATCTTGTTAGAATTCAAGTTGTTAGATTAAATCAGTTAAAGCACCATGTCAATGTCCTTCTTGGTATTGTAAGAGATTGCAAATTCCATAGCATCGCTGAAGACCAGTCTTCATGCTTAACTCTTGAGGCCTCCCTCGAAAAAGATGCCTTCGATATTGAACACCGTTTGAATAAACACTTTGTTCAAGGTTGTTCAAAGAAATCTAATATACCAAGAACTTCTAATATCTTTCATTCGGAAGTAAAAACTAATATTTCCACCAAACTTGGGACAGTCTGTAAAAAGGAGAAATCATCTGATGATGATATTGAGACAACATCCTCAAATCATTCCAATGATCAAAAGGTATGTCTTGTTTGTGAAAGAAAAAATTCTGTCAAACAAACGAGAAACTCTAAGTTGAATAAAAACTCTCTGGTTCAACTTCAACATAACCTAGATTTGATTCTCAAAGGTGTGACTGACATCCGTATGATTGAGCCAATTGGCTTTCGTACCTATCCTGTGTATGCTACCAGGAAAGTCAGTACAGTGAGTTCCTCCAATGTTCTAAGGAAGAATAAACGTCATAATAAGCATCATTTCAAGGAGGTTCAATGCCCAATCTCTAAAAGAAACGATGTTCCTATTGAGAAAGTCATCCCAGAAGAAAGAAGAATCGATGAAATAAGAAACGATATTAAGGAGATAATTGTGAAGTAGAAAGAGCTTGTCGACAGAATATCCCCTTCCTCACATCAAGGCACTTCTGTTAAGGAATCTAACTATGTCTCTTATGTTGATGACAGTAAATTTTATGACAATTTCTCATGTCATACACTCTCTAAGACTAAAAGGAAAAACAAACTTAACCAAAAACACAAAACTCTTAATGAGCCTGTGGCTCGTACTTGTGTTAATTAATCACAAGGTTGGAGAGCTTACTCATAAAAACCCTGTTGAGTAAGTTTGTGTTAAACACAGGTATACTTGTTGCTAGCATCTGTTAAAATTAGGCTATTTTCTTATCGTCCATAACAAATCTTTGATTGACAGATCCGCTAAGAACAAGTATTGGTTAAGTTAAAAGTTTTTGTTGCATAGAATCGTTGTATTGAAGTCCTGTTTTCAAACTTTAAGGGCTTTATTTTCCAATGGGTAATTGTTGTACTCGAACGGATCGTTCTGGCCCGAGTGAATTTTTTTTTTTCTCTTTGAAACCCTAAATTGCTATCCCCAAGGATAAATTTCCAACCTCTTAGGGTTACAAGTCACGTTCGTGTATTTCGGGTTGTTTTGAAATTTTTGTTGAGAATGTCTTCCTCCTCTTCTTGCTATGGTGGTTTTGGAAAAGGATTCCTTGACAAAGGTATTGAGGTTGATTCCAAGAAGAAGAGAACTCTTGTAGATGAAGATCATCCCAATGCCTCATGCTTCTTTGCATATTCTCATGAAGATGCTGAAAAGGATGATATGATCTCTCCTGAAGTTGTTCATGACTTTCTTAAGTACTTTGGGGAAGCAAACTGCAGCTTGTTGATACTCTTAAAGGTCTTGATAAGGTGAAAACTGAGTTGGAAAAGGTTGTGTCTGAGCTTGGTCTCATAAAATATCAAATCAAGGATCTTCGAAAAGAGAATCATCTCTCCGTTGATGCTGAGAAGGTTGTAGATCACAATCTTATTGACTTCATGTCTCGTGAGGATCCTGAACCTCCTGTGTTTCTGTTCGCTGTTGAGGATACAACGGATTCCGTTTAAGCTTGTCATCTTTTTTTGTCGCATAGGATGTCTTCTTTTTGGATTAGTTGGAAGAATAACTAGTGATTTGAATAGCAATGATTGTGACTACACATAACTATTTGTGTTTTCATCTTCTTATGTTATTTTTTAGGTTTATTGGTTTTAAATTCTAAAAATATTCGGAGGATGATAATTATTGCAGTATTTTCTTGGTTTGCTATATTGCAATATTTTTATGGGATATGTATTGTTTGCGTCCGTGAACTTTAAGGTCCCATATTGCGGTCAAAAGTAAAGTCGTTCATGAATTAGTATTCGTATTGATGAAAGGACGAATGGACTTTTGACAATTACAAAAGTTATGCCTATACAATCATGTACTTGATGGAAAATAGGATAAAATCTTTTGTATGACAAGGATAAAGTCTATTATGTTGTTATGCATATAATGATGCAAAGATAGAATAGATCCTTGTATGTTATCCACGATATTGATCTTCATTGATCCATCTTGTTATGTTCTACCGTGAAGGCTTCATTGTGGGTCTTATGTTGAGCACGATACAACTAAGTCGATTTTTCTTATTGGCTTGTTGGTTGTTCCATAAGATGCTATATGTTGAGCATTAGGATCTAAATTAATCAACTAGTTTGGTTATTTAGTTTGTACTCAATAATTTTTCTTTGTTATGTTGAGTACATGTACGGTTAAGGTTGTCATTTTTCTATGATGAACTTAGTCGGGGTTCCATAATCTCTTATGTTGAGCCCAAAATAATTAAATTGATTACCTCAGTGATTAGCTTGGTTATTTGTTTGTATTCCGATTAGATTAATTATAGGTTCTCTTGTAATTAATCTAATTGAGTTTTCATATATTCCACAAGTTCTTGTCTTGAGCATATGAACGGCTACACTATCATGTTTTATTGGTTAATGTAGTCACGTATTCCATAAGGTTTTCCTTATGTTGAGTACTTGAACGGTTAAGTTAGTCACCTCCATATGATTAACTTAGTCATAGCATGTTGCTTCGTGAGTTTACTTATGTTGATCACTTTCAATTAAACTGATCACTTGTGTGGTTTTGATTTAATTGTGTATTCCAATTAGAATATTCATGGGTTTACTTGTGACTATTTTGGTTGAGTTTTGGATATAAAAAATCATTCACATGGTTTCTGGTGTCCAAATAAAAATCCTTCTTTTCTTTCGAAATTAAGGTCGCTCTTGTTGTTCCTTTGGGAATGACATCAAATGGGGGAGAGTTATTTTGAACTTGTGCTTAATGGTAATATCTTGCGGGGAGTGCGACAGTGTAATTTTATAGGGGTTATCTTGCATCTTAAAACTCCTTGATGAATGTTGTTAGCTTCGGCTATAAGATTGCATCTAAATTAAGATGATATGTTGTCTTTCTTTCGGTCATGAAATGTCTCTTGCGGAAATTTCATTATGAACCCGTTCTTGTACCTTTGCCAATTTTATTGACAAAAAGGGGAAATATTGTAGGTCACACTACAAATACATATGGTTTTTGGATCATTGTGTAAGGGGGAGTGGTTTCCATGATCGAGATGGAGTATTGACTAAGGGGGAGTGATATATATCACCATAGTATTATTGTTAAAGTCGTGATGCAATTGGACTTTGATGTTCATAATAATATTATGACACTGTATAATAATGATCGAGAATCTCGATTTCTGTCATTGTTATAGCTACGGATCTTCAACAACGGTGATACTAAACTTACAACCTTTGGGATCATTAGAATACTTGGAAGGACGAAGATATCAAGGAACGTTGAAGATTGGACTATGGAATAGGAGCCACTAAAGTTTATCTTTTTTGTATTCCAAATGTACTAATAGTTTTGTCACTAAAATTGACAAAGGGGGAGATTGTTAGAGCATAGCTCGGTCAACCTCGCATGCGTTGCTATATCAAGCATGTTTGTCAATGTTAGTAATCAAAACTATAAAGTCTTGATTTCTAGCCTATTAGCAAAGTCTCGGACTAGGATAGAAAAAGTGTAGTTGAGCTCAAGGACTTCATGGTGATTTAACGACAACGACGAAGATATACACCAAGGAACCGTGGAACTTCATCACCAAAAAGGTATGTGAAGACTTGAACTTATCTATCACTCGAAAGTCTATCTATTCTTCTCTTACTTCTTATGAGAAAAAAGTCGTATGCTATATAGACTAGATCATATACACTTGATATTTCGAGCTGAGTATTCATTGCTTATCTTTCACTCGAAATCATGTGTTGGTAAAGCGTTTCTCTTTGATCAGGTTTATCTTCACCTAGTGACGAAAGTCATGAAAGTTTCAATCACTTTGGAAATTGCTCTGACGAGAAAGGTTTGTTGTTCTTCACGACTGAATATCGCCCTCTGAGAATGTTTCAATGATTGAAATGAGAGTTTAGATTATATAACCATGTATTCCTTGAACCGAAGTTTTCGAACTTTGTTGATCAATAGAAATCGGTAGGATTGTGGAATTGGCTTGCCAAGTCCGCGAACCCAGTCTGCAGACTCAGTCCGTGAACTGACGGAAGTTCTCGACCGACAATTTCTGCTGGGATTTCCAAAACTCGTTTGTGTGCTAAGTCCGCGAACTTAGTCCGCGAACTGG
Organism: Papaver somniferum; assembly: GCF_003573695.1. NCBI lineage: Eukaryota > Viridiplantae > Streptophyta > Magnoliopsida > Ranunculales > Papaveraceae > Papaver > Papaver somniferum. The sequence continues at coordinate 10,193,021 of NC_039366.1, forward strand.
CGGAAGTTCTCGACCCGAGAATTTATGCTGAGTTTGGAAAACTCAACTGATTAGCTTAAGTCCGTGAACTTGTTTGTGAGCTTAAGAGGTTATGATCTAAAGATGTGCTCTGAACATGAAACATTAATTATTAAGGAATGCTTTATGCAAACCGTGGCTATAACGTTCATGAGCCGATTCTAATCTATTTGAATCATCTTTGTTTCAATTGTGTCTTGTGTAGTTACATAAGATCCCATAGCAATTGCAAAAATCTTAACTAGTTCATTTGAGTCAATTGAACTAGTTATGGTGAAGAAGAACATGATTAATATGAGATGCTCATATGGTTGACCTTTCGGGTTATCATGTTGAACCAACATACGTGTACTCGTTTGGTCATGGTTTTCTCAAACCCAGTAAACGTGTACCTAATTGTGTGTGAAAATCTATGTATTTTAATCTAACGGTTGAGAGATATTGGCTTGAATCTAAATCAGGTTTTCATATAACGGTGAATAGAGTTTTCTTTTTACCTAACGCAAAACCCTGATTTGAAGGATATATAAAGGAGACATCTAGCATTGAGCAAACCTAATCCCCACACGTCTGTGTGCTATTAGTGCTCTCGTTAGAGTCGATCTCCATTAACTTTTGAGTTTCTTCTCTAAACTCGAGTTAACGACTTAAAGACTTTATTGGGATTGTGAAGCCAGGCCGATACTACTTTTATCATAGTTGTGTGATCTGATCTTGCATATTCTATCGTACGAGTACAATCGATTGATTGGCTTGAGATCGTGAGAGTTCTCCGATAGGAAAGATAAAGAAGTCACAAACATCTTCGTCTCATTGTTTGTGATTCCTCGACAATCCGTTTGTGTAGTCAAGAAGGATTGTAGAGAGGTGATTGATCAATCTAGGCTTTTCTTCGGGAATATAAGTCCGGATTGTCAATTGGTACATTTTACCTTGATTTTATATCTAAAGACGGAAAAAAACCTAGGGTTTATCTGTGGGAGACAGATTTATCCTTTCTATAGACTTTTCTGCATGAGACAGATTCGTTTATTATCAAGTCTGTGATTTTGGGTTGCAGCAACTCTTTGTTGTGGGTGAGATCAACAAAGGGAATCAAGTACGCAGTGTCCTGCTGGGATCAGAGGCGTAGGAGTAGAACTGTACCTTGTATCAGTGGGATATTGGTAGGGGTTCAACTATAGATCAGTCCGAAGTTAGCTTGGAGTAGGATAGTGTCTGTAGCGACTTAATACAATGTGTATTCAATCTGGACTAGGTCCCGGGGTTTTTCTGCATTTGCGGTTTCCTCGTTTACAAAAGTTCTGGTGTCTGTGTTATTTATTTTCCGCATTATATTTTATATAATAGAAATAATACAGGTTGTGCGTTCGTGATCATCAACTTCTCTAATCCAACTTTTGGTTGTTGATTGTAGTTGATTGATCCTTGGACATTAGTCTTTGGTACCGCCAAAGTTATCCCTCTTTGATAAAGACTCGCTATTGATTTTAGCTTGAGTAGAAATCAAATCGAGAGATTGAGATAATAACTCCTTGAGATACTTTTTATCTAGATTGAGTCTGACTGTCTAGTTGATTCTCTAGCAAAGTATTTCGGAGTTAGTCCACACAGCTTGCTAAGCGAAATATTGGGTGGTGCTGTTAGACCCCCGCTTTTTCACTCACCCGCGGAATAGATCTTGCCAAAGGAGAACTCTTGACATACGACAAGAATAGAAGACGTAGGACCAACATTTTCGTTCATTTGATCGTTAGAAGAAATAAACCCGACGCCACCACCGGGTCATGTTCTGTTTCTACAGCTCCATTACCTCCAGGGGCAGTTTCCTTTTCCATATTTCCACCATCGCCGTGGGAAATCTCCTCTTCAGCAACACCATCGCCAATATTCCTGCCATCCTCGTGATTAGGAGGAGAAGTATCATTACGTTCCTCATCATCAGTGATTTCTTCTTCTTCCTCGATGAACTCTTCGTTCACAGGGATGTTAACTTCGTCAGGAATCTCTGTGTCATCAACGACAGCGGTAGAAGATTGAATTGGTCTAATTTTATTTTTCTTGGACACCTAGACAGATGACATGGAATTATTACGAAGTTTATTTACTTCTTACTTTGATTAAAAATTCAAACCAAGAAGAAAAGGGGCAAATATACGGTGTAACAAGAAGCCATACCTTGGCAACAACAGTACTCTTCGAAGGAAAAGTAACATCAGAACTTTCTTCTTCGTCCACATCAGCGGCATCGAAGGCATACTCAAAATTCATGCCTTCGAAATTCAACTTCCAAGGGAAGAAATTACCATAACGAGCTGGGGCACTCTCACGAGCTCGACTATCAGTGGTAGGGAGCCATCCATGCGAACCAGGCACCCAGCCATAAGCCCAAGGACCAACAATCTCAATAACAATGTCATGCCACTCATAGTCATGATCACGCTTTAGCCTCTCACGAGAAGGAAAAATCTTTCGCTGAGAAGTCCCTTCGGTACCAGGAACATACTTCAGCTTTGAATCACTCACTTCGCTTAAGAGACGAATCTTTCCACGAGGAGCAGCAATGGTTCGTAGGCCGACGCTCCATGGCTTACGGTTCCTACCATTAACCTAATCTCCGAAAGAATTATTGAAATTCTCAGGAGTATACCAGTCTCTCTCAGCAGGATTGGGAACGTAGCAGGTCATCGTCGTTTCTCCTTTACGCCGAAGATAACACTCCTTAAGTGCACGAAGATAGTTTTCAGTCAGCTGCACCACCGAGCGGCAATTGGTGTGAGGAGTGGAACCCTCACGACGAGCCAAGACATCGTAGTAGAAAGAGTCACCCGACTTGTATAAAGGCAACATGAGGCCAGCTTCGAAGGCTCCCACCGTAGTTAACAAGTGGAATTCATCGTATTGATAATTCGAAATCATATCATAAGGAAGATCATTATCGGGAGCATAGAACCTAACGTCAAAAGCTACGAGTTCATGCTTCGCTTTGAACGCTGGAAGATCTTTGTGCTTGAAAGTAACCTTCTTTTTACAAACTGTGATGCTTCGTATAACTGGGGCAGTGTCCGAATCATTAGAAGGATCCAACGAAGGTCTCTTTGGGGGACTCATATATGAGTCTTTCCTTTTAGTAGGAAGATTCTTTGGTAGATCAGCCTTCGACGCGGCTCCCTTAGTAGATTTTCCTTTTATAAGAATGGCAGGAGGTGGAGCTATATGCTTCTGTAGGGGCATCGTAGGTGGGGCGACAGAACGAAGAGGTTGTGCATTCAACGGCTCATCACGATGAGGCGAAGGGGTCTGCGTATTGGTTGGCACGACACGCTGAGAAGCAGCAGGACGGTTAACAGCGTACCTAGAACCCTGAGGACCCTTCGTTTGATCCCCTCGCTTGACATATGAAGCACTTGACCAGAAGTAGATGAAGTCCTCTGAGAACGAGGATCTAATTTCGAAGGCCTAGACGAACCACCCTCCGGAAGAGATATATCAGGACTTCTAGGAGAGGGAGACCTATAAGGGCTCGCTGGCGGAGTTTGATAGGGAACCCGCTGAAGATCAGCCATATCTACGAAGGGGAATAGAAACAAGATAAAGATTCAAACAGAGAAGCGGATAAAGATCATAAAATGAGAATTTGTTAAAACTTTTACGAGTTCATCAGAAATATCATCCAAAAACCCTAGAATCTGCAAAAATAAAGAACCCTAATTTGTTTGAGGACATTGAAGACGAGCTTAAACCATCTAATGGGAATCCATAAGTTGTGTGATAAAGAATAGGGACAAGTATATATACTTTCATATATTTGTTCTTCATCACAAAACTAGGAACACAATAGCAGAAGCTTAACAATCAATCGAGATCAAAAATAAAGGTAAGTTCATACCTGTATAAAAAGCTTAATAAGTAGAAGCGAAGACGATCAATGAAAAGATTATAAACAGCGACAACATCCAGCCTCTGAAGATCCTAAGAAATTCTATCCTAAGTAAAACTAGCAGAAGTTAAGAGCAAGAAAACAAGATGGGAGAATTTTCGGACTTACAAGAGAATGAAGAGGGAATGAAATTTATTTCAATAACCTCATCTCTCTTATTTATAACCCAAACGATATAACTGCCCCTTGTTTCAAGGAGAAATTAATACTGAGAATGGGAATCGTTCCCTAAAGATAAGGAGGAGTTAATGAAGAGAGAGGGGTTGACTGTGAAGACAATTTTCCCCAAACTTTGACCATTAATTCAAACCTTGGAGAAAAGGGGAAAATTGTATACACATAATTCATCACTCGCCACGTGTCCGGGGAATTACACGTGGAGAGCACACAACTTGGAACATCAAGACACGATGCCACGTATCAACACCCAAGCAGCATCTGTCGCCAGCATACATTCATCATCGAACTGATCCGATGGCTAGGAATCATGGAGCACTGGAAGAACGAGCCACCGCGAAGCACTGAAGAGCACCCAAGGATTCACTTTATTCCATCTCGAGAAGGATCTAAGATCAAACGGCGAGGTATAGTCTAACTGACACAGATGTGATGGGAGTCGTAGACAGCTATCTGGCGCGTGCAGATAGCCCAACCATCCACATTAAACACTCTAGACATAGGGTACGTGTCAACTAGACTGTGGAGGAGAAATAGGAGACCCGTCGTCTCCAAGTATAACCGCTGAGGGCAACCGGTTGAAGACGAAGATACCAGCAGAATCAGCACAAAGAAGAAGAAGATAAGGTGACAATCGACTTTAGCAGTGGACCCCACTTGTTATCCCTATAAATACCCCTCTCCACTAAGAGAGAAGGGGGCGACCAGTTTTTAGCAACTAGAGAAGAATATAGGAAAGGAAATAGGAAGAGTAAGTATGAATCATATTTCCCATTTAAGCATCGTTATTCACCTAAAGTCATTCGACTATCTTTGTAATTCCTCAAAACATAGTGAAACACCAACCCCGTGGATGTAGGCCTTAGTGCTGAACCACGTAAATCACTGTCTTATTTACATTTCATCACTTTACTTTCTGTTATCGTCATTAAGCTTCATGATATAATCATCGTAATCATGTAGAATGAATGAATCAATCCCTCCCGACTAGACAATGACGAGTCCGAATACTCTGAGTCAACGAGTCATTGCGTTTTGTACCATTTCACATCTATTTGTTTCTTATAACGCTTTATTTACAAATGCGGATATTGTTTGTGAACATGTGGGTGCCGTCGTAATTTATATGTTCACAATATTAGTTATCCCGAGTTTAAAAACAAAGGTTGAGCTGATGGAGGAAATTGAGAAAGTTAGTGTAAGTTCTCTCGAAACCACCTTCAAGAATGGAGTCTTAAAAGATTATTCTCCATAAAATGGTTGTTCACTGAAGCTTAATATCAGATTTAAGTGGGAATTTTGAGGTTCCAATGCAGTCTACAAATGAGAATTTTTGTTTACCTTAAACTTCCAAATACGATTTCTCTTTTAACCAAATTTGTAAAATCACCAAGGGGAAAAGAAAAAGGAAAAGAAAAAAATAATAACAGCTTTAAAAGGTGACAACATTAGCACATTAAACCCTCCTATTCTCCGTCCCTAGCAAATTAAAAAAAAAAAAGAAACAACACAAAAATATTGTATGCGATGTTAGGCCGTCAACTTGGAATTACCTTTATTGATTGAAATCTCAAACGGTTCAAGAGCGGCAAGATCTTTAGCTTTCAAAAATCTCGATCGCGTGACGATTCAGCACAGCCATGCGATAGCCTATGAACTGAAGTGTTAAAAGTTTGAAACCTAGCACTCTCTTTACACCTTTCTTTGGGCCACATGTAATTAACTCACGGTTTTGTTTGCTAACAGCACGAGTCACGACTGTGTACATCGCAAAGGTGAGCCATGTTTGACATTGATTTGCAATCTAAATCAATAAGACTTTACGTGTTTTCAATAACTAGTTTTTTCACTTTTAGTAAAATAATATGTGGACACATAGCTGATATATGAGGGAGGAGAGGTGAAATGACTAAATGATCAATATTCCAGAAGAAATGAAAAATCGGATGACAATATGAATGAATTACGCGTGAGAATGAAAATAACTAACAAATCACTCTGTCTATAAAAAGGGCGAGGATGAAACTGGATGCATCCTGATGTAAATTAAAAATAAGAAAAAACATTTGAAAATGGTACGATGAAACTGTTTAATTTTCGTCCATTTAAACAGTATCAAATTTTACATGTCTTTTTCACCCAAAAATTATCGTTATTGGATTAATTGACCAATTTTGTGAAGATTATTTCTGAAATAATTGTTCGTGTTTGTCTACTTTCATTCCTTGAACTAATTATAAAGGGTAGGATCTACGCAAAAAAAAAAAAGGATCTACGCACACTAAAGGCATTGTCTTGCAAGTTGCTTCCTCCCCTCATGCTTCAAGCCTAAACTGGGAGTTAGGGATATTACGCAGAAGACTTAATGATTTCGATAGATGGCCAGACTCCTCAATTACTTGGACTCCGTGTCTTTATGGCTCGGCAATAAAGATGTCCAGTTCTCTGTCCATACAGTATACAATTCAGTAGCCACACAAAATAGGCCAAAATATGGACTAAGATATGGCCACACAGAATAGTTTTTTTTTTTCCTATGGCAAGCATCGATAAACTCCGTACTAGAATAAGAGAAACAGTCTTGGTCTTGGCAAGTGGTAACCCCATAGCTAATGTCTGCCACTTTTGTCATCAACCGCCGGAATCTACGAATTATATCTTTGTTAGGAGAACTTGGCTTTATTCTTTTGATGCTGCAAGATTGAATTTCAGCATTCCGTCAGCTGTCCAATTTCTCTTGTTACTAAACTCATATCAACCAATAATTTGCAAAAAGAAAGCATGCTTAAAACTTGAATTTGTCTCTGCTAATCACCACCAGCAGTGATAAGTCTCAAAAAGATATGAACTAATCAAAACAACAAAAAAATAAAACGACATATAATGTCTTAGCTATTACAGCCACCAAGTTTACATAGATCGTCTTTTAGTTTCTTTTGTCTTTGCTTGTCGTAGTTTTGACAGGAGTAGCCACCAATGGATGATTTAAATCAGCAAAAAAAGAAAAAAAAAAATTAGCTATGAGTGGAGAGCAAAGAAATTTCATCTGTGCCGTCTACATGGAAAGGAATTTGTCAAGCAACGTCAGATTTTACTGAGATATCGTGTAAAAACTAAGTTGATTGGTACAAGATATCTGGATATAAAACGTCGGTCTTCAAGTTCATGGAAGTTGGTTGTTCCTTCCATGGCATGGTTACTATCTCTACTTTTGGGAAAGAAATCTAGGGCACCTTGTCAGGGATACAAATTTCACTATCCCTTCTTGGAACTGGGATGCCGAGGATGGAATGTACATACCCAAAATGTACTTGGGGAAACATTCACCTCTTTGGAATGATAATTGTAAAAGAAATCATGATTCTGAGGCATTGTCGAGTTACAATCATGATTCTGATATGATTGATGAAGTGAAAACGAATAATTGGAGTGAATTGAAAGATGTGTTTTTGTAGCAAACCATTATCAAACCTATTCATGAGGTAGAAACTTAGATACGGAGATGAGGCTAGAGGAGAAAAAGGAGAAGAAGGTTCATGTGAACGTTACACTACATTATGCATAGGAGGGTTGGACCTGTTGACCCACCTCACCATGATATGGGAAACTTTTACACTGCTGCAAAAGAGGATTGTGTGTTCTTCGCCCACCATGCTAACGTCGACCATATATGGGATATATATAGAGACCTCCGTGTAAGAAAATATGAATTTGGCAATCAGCACTGGTTTGATTCATCTTTGGCTGATGTCAACGATGATGGGGAACCTCAAGTTGTCAAGGTTAAGGTGCGTCTTTGTAAACGTTTTGGAATGACGACAGTATCTTTGAATTTTTATTTTGTGCCAGTACTTCAATTTATTTATTTATTTATTTTTGACGGTCAAGAAAAATTTCATTGAATAAAGCAGTGTATGGAGGCGACAAATAATGGCATTGGTTGGACGTGTGTCCTTCCAAACAGAACGATCCCTTCATCATCAATTCCTTTCATTTACGACCCCCAAAAGATCTTATTCTTCCCTGAGTTGCGATGGGGTGCTTTATGACCAATAATGGCATTGGTCGGATGAGGTCAAACCCTCAATTTCAAATTCATCGGAGCGCCGGATTTAAGCACCCTATTAATGGTGTTAATGGTGCACCTGGGTTTAATTTAACAACCTCTCAGATGGGTAAAACGGTTAGGAACGGTTAGGCCAACTTGACCTCAGCAAATAAATACAGAAGCTCCAACAAATCCTCAAATGGAGGATTGAGTTTCCAGTCAATGCCTGCAACAACAACTCCTTCGAAGAAACCAAATTCAGAAGGAAACAAATTCAGTACCTGCTGACCTGAATGTCAGATTCCAGTCTCCTGGCTCTTCAGGTTCTGGTGTGCAAGTTGATTCACCACAGCCAGGTTTAGCATTACAGCTCTAAACTTGTTATGTTAGAGTAACAAAAGAACTTGATAATATTGAAAGCTGCTGCAATTCGTGTTTCTTGAAAGAGAATTTAGAAGAGCGACAAAATCTAGAACTCCCCGATAATGTATGGTGTATTATTATAGGTGTTGGATAGGATCAGAATTTTTTCAGATATTTTGGAACAGGGTGCATTGCATATGCTTGCAAATGTAACAAATTATGCTTGCAGATGCAGCAAGTTATTTGTAAAGTCAACAATAATAGATATGAAACTGGTCTCGCATACAGTGCCACAATGTGTCATGCCAAAGTTTAGCTTAATAATGAATCAAAATATGGAAGATAAACAATGGCAGACTTTATCTAGAACAGCAGGTAAGTCTGATCCGTCGCTCCCAATCCAGTCAACCATGTATGGTGCATATGCATCCAAACAAACCCATCTGATGTAGAAACCTGTGAAATGAAGCTCAAAAATAAAACCACCTACAGATTTCATTATATTCTTTAAGATATGGCAAGGCAATAAGAATTTTGACTCTTACCTTTGAGCTTAGTAAAACTGTGGAAGTACACCCTTTTGGTCCATCATCTGTGAAGACATTGAAGAAGTCGGAAAATTTGTTCGGCAGTATCATACATATGGTTTGAATTTAATTAAGTTTTGCTTTCATCAAGTAAATGGAAGGAGTGCACACCGGTGCCGTAATTACTGGCACCAGAGGGCCTAGCATTTCTACGCCCTCTCTTTCTTAAGATGCTTGCTAGTACCAACAGGAATTAGAAAGAATTCTTACCAGATAACTCCCACTTATCGAACTTCACAGACCATGTGTCTGAACCAATTTGGGTAGAAGTAACACGGTCCACCCATACCCGAAACTGTTTTCCTTTTTTATTTCCATAAAACTTTGTCATTTGATCCAAATAGTCATGAAGCAGGTGCTCTTGCCCAGACGGACTGACAAGAACTCCAGACGGGTACTGTCGAAGCACACATATCAGTTTATCACAAAAATGAATAGAATTAAACGAAAATCACGAAGCCATTGGTTCAGAAACTGAAAGGATGTATTGAACGGCATCCCTTTTAATGTGATATACTGAGAATCCAAATTTAAAGAGAAGACAATCCATACTTCGAATATAAGAAGACTTGGATTTTGAATCTTCACCAAAATATCTACAAAATAAGATGACTAAACAATATAAGTTAACAGTAGACTTACAAAGATTTCTTTCAAATTTTCAATATGCCGTTCAGGCTCAGCGATCTCTGCACGTCGCCATCGCTCATAGAATAAGTAGAACTTTACTATTTCATGACCAGGATTTGTGATCTCAAGGCTACTCTTTGAGAAATCCAGAACATCTCTAGGCGAGAGGTTTGGACCAAGTTTAAAATGACCAATAGCCTGTATGATTCCGGCTGCACACCTCTCAGTGGCATGGATTATATTAGGGTTGTTTTTTGCATTTTCTTCGCGCCACTGCAAAAGTTCTTCCATGGCATTGCCTACCTGCTTAATGTGGATCAGTGAAACATAAATCATTCCATGCAGTTTAAAACCGATTAACACAATGATGTATTGTTGCACTAATTAAAGAACTGGGTTTAGGATACCAACCATGACACCAAATACATCTGGAACACCAAAGAGTTCAGCATCATTGCCAGAATCACCACAAACAAGAGTATTGCAGGGTTGTTTTCCATGACCAAATTTCTTAAGCAAATAGGCAAGAGCTTCTCCTTTGCCGCCACGTTTTGGTAAAACATCTAGAGCTTCTCCTCCACTAAAAACTATTTTTATGTCTAGCTGCTCAACAGAAAAGGTAAAAAAAGATTCTATCAAACAAGTTACAAGACGTAAAGATATTTAGAGACTTGAGCCAATTGCGAACAGACGAGATATAATTCTACCGACTTAAAACTCTGTCACGGCCATTTATACTTCAAACATAATGAGACATTTTTCCCAATATGACTTACCCCACGGTTTTTAAGACGCTCTGAGAGAGCCTTTATCACCCCATTGGCTTTATCTTTGTCTACAAAAAAGCTAACCTTGTACTGTCTCTGGTCTGCCTCTGACTGCATTAAGCTCCAAGCTCACAACTATTCAGACTCCAAACACAACTAAAAGAGAACACAATTTTTTAGTGGTTTATCATGTTGGTCTATTCTCAACAGTATAAACAAGGTAATAAACCGGACCTGATAAGTCAGTTCTGGAAATTTATCTGTTTCCTCCGTGACAATGCTTTTATCCCAGTTTTGATTAAGAAACTGCTCCCAATCGTTATCTGGTATCATAGATTCACCATATGCTATCTCAGTTCCTACTGACATTATAGTTATATCTGGAGTTAACATTGGTTTGTCTTTCTTTAATCTCTTGTAAACTGCAGGCGTACGCCCCGTCGAGAAAACTAACAACGAATCCTGGCGGTAATTGGATTCCCACAAAGCGTTGAATTTAAGCTGTGAAATGTTGTCTTCATCACACTGATGGTCAACCTGCCAATAAAGAACACGGTACAGTTATGTTACATGATAAAATTTATCACAAACGACCATGGAAATTATCAAGTGGAAAATCCCTACCATTGTTAAGTCAAGATCCGAAACTAGCATAAGACGTGCAGGGCTATCAAATCTATCCATCCCGCCACTTTGTAGCAACACCAAAACGAGAGAGTCTGCACATCAACAATTATTCAATCAAACACACGTTACACAAACACAAATTTTATCGCCAATAGAATAGGTATTATCAGTTTATCTAATCTTCTACTTTCACTAAGCATTTGAGCAGCGAGACATATATAGTAAAACAAAAGATTTCTTTCCCTGGCCAAAAAATGTACAGGGAGGACTCATGAATATTATCTAGTTGAACGTCCCCGACCATTGTCAAGTCAAGATCCGAAACTAGCATAAGATGTGCAGGACTATCAAATCTATCCATCACCACTTTGAGTCTGAACACAACACACACTTATATAGAATCAAAAACATGTTACACAAGCACCAATTTGAGCATTTGAGCAGCCAGGCATAAATACTAGCACCCCATGGCCAAAAAGGTACGGGGAGAGTATAATTTGACAAATCCAACCACAAATGTGAAGTCATTCCCAGTTCCCACTTATTCAACTACGGGGAAACCACTAACCGGACGAATTATCGATGATGCTCCGGTGAGATTAGACACTACAATTTGATACCTGAGTTAAGAACTGCGTAAATGTTAAGAAGGTTCCATCAAATTGGGGCTACTGCCCCTACGGATTCACAAAATACAACTGATTGAAATAAAATTAAGTAAAACAAATGATTTAATCTGAAATATCAAAGAATTACCAGATTTAAGTAGAATATAGAACGATTCCAAAATCCTATTGCTCTGATTTCAGGATTAAGGGTCCTCCTCCTTCTCCTTTTCCTTTCTCTCTTCAGGAACTTGGAGTGTGTACAGAAATTATCAAACCGAATATTATCGCCCCAGGTGCTAATATCTTGGACTGGATCAGTGAGTCGATCCAAGTTGTTCATGGACAAGAGAACCGTTGAGTTTAATTTTGAATCGGGTACATCTCTTGTTGGTCACGGGTTCAAGTATCGCCCATCTCTTATTTTGAAGGCAGTGTGATGCAAATTACTTAGAGGGCTCTGCGAATCGGGCGAATAACTCAAAATTTCTCAATCCCCTCCTTCCTGATGCACTAGTGAAATCTCTCTAACTCTATTCCGATTACTTCTGATGATTTTTTCTCTTTAAATTGATTTTTATATGTGTTTTTTCTTATAGTTTTGAATTGATTTGAAATCTGATTTGAAAATTATTTTCTCAAACTATTTCAATGGATAACTAATTTCGATCTCTCCTCTTGTGTGTACATATTGCTTAATCTAAAAATGGAGTTTGTCGGGTATCCAGTGTTGATTATGGCATTTGCAGCTGTTGTTTTATTGCTTGTGAAAGCAGATGTTTCTACTGTGTTTCTCATTATCGTTGTTTTCTCCATTGGAAGAGTTTGGTCTTTACCGGTTCGATCAGAGATAGATCTACACGTTTTCAATGTACGTGTAAAAAGAAATTCAAATTGTTAGTAACCCTCTTTTTTTTCTGGTCCGCTACAACTCAAATTATTTCCTTTTCTGTTACAACAAATCCCAAAAAAATTTCGATGATTAATTTTAAAAGTTCTCATCTTTATCCTATTTCAAGTAACCTTAATTCATCTAATACTTATACAAACTGTAATCCTCATAAACTCTCAAACCTTGATAATACTTTGAAGAAAGGAAAACCAAGAGAACATGCAGATAGTTCAAACAACAATCCATGAAGTTTCTGAGTTAGCCATGAGGTTCAGAAAAGCTACTCTGGAGCTCCAATCTGGTGAGGAGTTGGTTTCCTTTGATCAAGATGAATCTGAAACTAATGAAGAAACTTATGAAGGTGAATGGGATTTCTAGTTGTTTGATTGGAAAGATCATAAATGAAGGGAATATGAATTTTGGGATAGTAGAAAGAAATATACAGTTTACTTGGCTATTTATTTCTCTAGAAGAAGTGAAGATCATAGAAGTAGGTACAAATGTAATGATTTTCAAATTATTGAAGAAGGAGCTGGTAGAAAAATTATTGAAGAGGGTCCATGAAACATTGATGGGAAACTATGTACCTTGTTTGATTATTTCCAGAGATTGATTCATTAAAATCTGGATTGGAACAATCAGGTTTACCGGATTGAGATTAAATATCTTCAACCAGAACACATAAATGTGAAATCAGTTAAAGAAATGGGGAAAATATTGGGTGAGTTTCTTGCAGTTGAGCCAGCTAATGTCATTCTAGTGAAGATATGTGTTAGAATGGAGCTCACAACCCCTCTAAGAAAAGGTGTACTAGCAATCACTGCAGCAGGGGCTACCAAATGGGTCAGGTTTTTCTATCATAAGCAAACAAACAAAATATGTAGGTATTGCTTTATTATTAACCATTCCAAGAATACTTGTAAAGATGCAGCTGTGTACCTGAAGGAAACACATGAAAAGCCCTTAACATTTGGAGGAGTGGGTAGAATTAAGAAGAACATTGTTGTGCGCTCAACAACTAGTGTCCCACCTAAGCCAATGGCTAGGAAATCTGTCAAACCTGCTCCTTTTGTTCCACCAATAAATGGTAAAATAATCCAGATCCAACCAATTCAGGAAGCTGAGGATGTTGAGGCTAGATTTGTTAAAAGGCAAAGATATATTAAATAAGGAGATCTCCCTGACAACAATAATGAGAAAACAGAGAAACTAACAACAACTAGAATCACACTAAACGACAAGCAATCTGGAGGCGCTGATGGGGAGAATGAGGTATTTTTTGGACTCAAAATTTTTTCTTCTTACTTTCTTTTTCAACAACATATTTTGTTTTTTAACCTTTGCTCTTATTTCTTTGATTGGTCTACTTTTAAAATCATGAAAATTTTGTCTTGGGAATGTTTCTGGATATGAAAATAAGGATACTAGATATCATCTAAAAGATTTGATTAGATCTCATGATCCTGATATTATTTTCTTGATAGAAACAAAGAGTACAACTAGGAAAATGACATAATACGTGTGTCTTCCTAAATTTTATTTCATTGATCCTACTGGCCTTTCTGGTGGACTATGTTTATTATGGAAGGATGGAATTGATATAAGCGTCATTGAGGAAAAACTAAATATCTTTCAATGCAAGATAAGAATGGATTTGTAAAACTGACTATTCTTAGTCAGTTTTGTTTATGGTGCTCTAGATGATCTTGTCAGAAAAATTCAATGGGATTTTATGCAAAATATTGCTAATCAGGTTAACTTATTCTGGATTGTTAATGGTGACCTTAATTTTTTCTTGTCACGGGATGAAAAACAAGGATGTAATCCTGTTACTCAAACATATTTAGATAAGTTTAATGACATCATAGATAACAATGGATTGCATTCCATAAATTATATAGGTAATCCATTTACCTGGACAAACAGGAGACATGGCCAAGAGCTCATCCTTGAAAGACTTGATAGGGTTGTTGCTGACTTAGATTGGCAACATAACTTTGCTTCTGTAATTACTTAACATCTAGTTCCCTTAGCTAGTGATCATTGACCTATTTTGTTAGTTACTGCTAGAATGGATACTAAATCAATAAGCCATTTAGAGTTAAAAAAATGTGGTTCAGAGATCCTTCTTGTAAGGAAATTATAGCCCAAAATTGGAATGCTAATATGCTAGGTTCCGCAACTTTCAGATTAACTAAAGTTGCTTTTCATTCAAAACAGATTCTTAGAGACTGGAACTATAATCATTTTGGTGTTATCAACACTGAAATCAACAAGTTTAAGGCCCAAATTGATGTTATGAATGCTCATAATACTAATTGTCACACCTTCAAACTCCCGAGACAAATTTATGTGAAAGTGTAACCCGGCAGTACAGTGGTTCTGTGAATAAAGTTTCATCCACCTGCACTTCAGCCTTATAAGTTTGCACCAATGCAAACATCCAAACCTAACAGTTGTACAACAGAAGTCTTTAACCTTCTTTCTCTTCACTTAAACTTCTCAAATGAAACCCCATAATGCATTCAAACATTGCCATACTTTATCAGCAACAATCAGCCAACCAAGAAAACTTAGAACATGACACAATCACTTTATTTTATTGTATCAATGGGAAGAAATACAAAATTTTCCCACTTAGGGACTTACACAGACTTGTTCACCTTTACCAAGCCCGAGCCTTACAAAAACTCTCTTATTTTGAGTCTCACACTCTCCTATGTAAGCTTACCAAATTTACCATGCCTTAAGACTATTTATACAACAGATTTACTTGCCAAAACCGTGCACAACATTTGCACACACAGGGAACAACCATCTTTCCCATGGAGCAGTTGCATAACCGCCTATAAAGTGCCACCTTGGCCAGTTTCTCTTCAAACTCGGGTCAATCATCCAACACTTGTTCCAATGAAGTTATAAACCTTCCCCCACGCTTATAAACTCCTTTTATAACCCTTCTTACTTGTCTTGCATCATTGGAACGCTCGTGAAGATCGTAACCAACTCCTAACCGTCACTTTAGCCATATTGCACATTTCTTTGCGCTTTATTGAATCTGGCCGTAATCTGATTTCAGGCATATTGGCCTTGCATTATTCTTGCTCTACGCTAATGCAAGGTCAATCTTTGTGTTTCAATCATCAGGTCTGACTCTTTGAGCTCATTCTAGTTATACATGCGCCATATGCCTCACTTCGCCAATTTGCTTGACAATAACAATGCCATCCAGCTTGTTTGCACTGTTCAAGATTTGGACCTTCCTTGAACTAATGCATAGACTAATTTTTAATCTATTCTACCTTCTTGGATCATCCTTGAGTTTGGGCTAACTCAATTCCACGGACATGCCTTAATGCCAACATCGCATGTTGCATGTTGCATCTTCCAACTTTGGATTTGTCTTGCCTTTCCCTCAATGAAGCTTCATTGTGTCGGCCAATAAGATTCATTACATAGCCAAATGTCTTTAAAATGTAGTTCTACCTTTTCACTTCATTGTCCCTGTAGGATTATGCCATTCTTAGCATTTGACCGTCTATGCAGTGTCGCGCAATCATTGTCGGACACTGACTTGGCCTGCAACTCTGTAACGCGCAACCATTGTATGCCACTTTCCAGACTGGTCATATACCTCCCCCACATAATCCGTTAAAATTCCTCGTTGAACGCGACCCAGTATAAACACTACACTTGTCTCAACCTTCGATGTCTGCATTTTCAGAACCTCTTCTGAAATTCAGCAATCATTGTTAGCTCTATCAATATGCCGTTAGTTAAATTTTCATGCTTTAGCATCAACAACACTTAGATTTACTGATTTTCTATTGATCTCATCTACTTGAGCCACACATTAGCATTATGCACTATGCTTCAGCTGCCACCCAAATCATGCATCAATACTCAAATGCAAACATGAAATTCTTCTTAGTCAACTTCTCAAAATTCGGCCTGAATTCCACTTGAATCATTTACGTCTAAGCGTACGCACCGAATGATTCTTCTCAAACTGATCATTATGATCATTGCCATAGCCTTTCGTCTCCCGACTTTGCCCTTTGCTTCTAACTCAACATGACAAGGACTTATAAACGACTTGGCCTACGTTTTCAATCAATTTTGTTGACACATGCCTTGGATTGTTGTCCTCCATGCCATCCGTTAAGCATGTCATAAAGTGCATAGGGGTTCTCTTGGCATAAGATACAGGAACTTAGAACTTCATGCCTCGCAAATTCTGATCATGCAACATTCAAGAACTCATTTATATGAATGTGTCTAAGTATAAACTCTTTATACTTAACGTGCCATCTTGCATACCCGAATCAAAACATGCAAGTTTGCTTTGCCTAACTCGCTAAAGCAAAACTATTGAGTTGCACAATCCATCTATGCAACTGTGACTAATTATCTGTCGGACATAACATAACTAACCTTTTAGCCGTCCATACGTCATGCCTTCAAAGCCAATATGTATCCAACTATTTCTTTGAACTACACTTGCTTGTTGCCTGGAAAGTGTGTGTATTTCTCTAGGCCATGAGTTCTACCTAACTCATGCTTGCTGACGGAATGAATTATTTCCAACAACTAATTCAGTCTTGCAAAACTAATCATTAGCTACTTATTTCTCCCTTACTGTTATACCCTTGATTCCCCAAACTCAAGTAGTTACGTTTGTATTCTTTCCACTTTTTCCTCACCATTTTCGTTATTTTGGTAACAAATTCGTATATAATGGAAACTGCATATTTTTCTCTGTATAGAACATAAATAAGACGGTTCAACATCTTTTACTTTCATTGTTCACAGTCAAATCAATACATATAACCGATCCAAATAGTCAAAGGTAGAAAAATGTTTGCAACTACTTATAATCGATCCATGTCTGTATCCGTCACCAAATTTAATTCTTTATTTTCCTCAAAAATAATGGAGTTCTGATGATCAAGGATGGAGTTCTGATGATCAAATGATAAGCTAAAATAAGGGAACAACAATTATATACAAAAAAATAATCTCGATGATGCCATGATGGAGAATAAATAAACGTGAGCATGGTATAATTTGGTTTAGCAAAATCAGATTCTATTCTTCCGCAAGGAGAAAATAAATCCAAAAAATCTTAGAAGAACTGGAAAAACTGGAAAAAAAATATGAAACCAAAGAGAAGACATATTCAATTTAGGTAATTAATTATTGCAATTCAGGTAATCAGGGGTCATATTAACATCATTTCTAATGCTTTCAATGCACGTACTTAACAAATTAAATTGTAAAAGAATTCAACTATCAGTTAAATAAACAACCTACGAAAAGATCGAGAATATGTACCCAGTTTTTACGGGGTGCATAAATTTACAGTCAATATTCAAAACTCAGACACTAATATTTGAATAGAGGTCTTCATCTTAACATCAACAAGACTGAGGTTTTTTGGCCTACACCTGATCCATGCAGCATGGAGTTAGGTGTTTTTCCTCCAGATATTGGTAGGCCTAGAAAGGGAGTTAAGCTCCTGGGTGGATCTGTGAGTTTAGATTTGGATTTCATGAATGACATGGCGCTTCATAGGGTGAATAAGACTATTCAGCTAATGTTTGCTATTAAAAATCTCAGGGACCCTCAGAGTGAGATGTTGTTACTTTGTAACTGTGTCGGGGTATCTAGATTATATTTTGCTATGCGTACCACTAATCCGGCAGCTTTGCATCAGGCTTCTGACCTCTTTGACGACCAGTTGTTTCAATATCTGAGGCTTTTAATCACTGTTGATGGAGCTGGATTTGAGCCTTTGCAACAGAGACTAGCTACACTTCTTATCAAAGATGGTGGTCTTGGCATATATACCATGATGGACACTAGCACCTACTGTTATCTTGCCTCTCAAGGTCAGACTACCTCGGTACAGAAGGCGATACTTGGTAGCTCTTTCTATGATTTTGGGGCTACCTATCAGCTGGCTCTTCAGAATTTCATTCACGTATATGTGGTTTGCCTCCCACTCATCGATGACACTTCACCCCCTTCTATGCATTCCCTGAAAGTCGTTTATTTTGATGCAGTTAAGAAGCAAATCCCAAACCAATTTACTTTATCTGCAAGAGACTCCATTCGTTGGCAATGCAACCAGATCAAACATGCTCAAGATTACCTTTTTGTTGTTCCGATCAGTAGTTTAGATCAGTGCCTTGGCCCCAGACAGTTCCGAGCAGTAGTTTGTTATCGTCTTGGTATCCCTTTATTTGTTGAGGATGGGTTGTGCTCTTGTTGTAATAGGCCTATGGATATTGTTGGTGATCATGCGCTTCATGGTGCTAAATATGTGGGACTAAAGTTTCGTCATGACTTGGTTCGTGATATAATTGCGAAAATTTGTTACAAAGCTGGTGTTCCTGCACGCAAAGAAGTTAATTTGGGTCTTTTATCAGATAATAACAAGGATCTACGCCCAGCGGATATCCTCGTTCTCAACTGGGAAAATGGCCAAGATGTGTGTAAGGATGTCACAGGTGTCTCACCCTTTACTGGTGATGAAGTTCGTGCTTTTGTCCCAGGCCAGGCTATTTCTAGAGCAATTTCGCGCAAGCACACTAAATATTTGAGTGAATGTGCTTCGCATGGTTATGGTTTGGGTGTTTTAGCTTTTACTACATTAGGGGAACTTAGTGAAGATACTATATGTTTTTTCAAGCGTCTGAAGAATTGTTTAATTAGTCATGACGTCGGTAGTGGTCTAGGTAGTTTTATTTTTCACAGATTGGGTGTTGTTACTCAAAAAGGGGTTGTGCCCAACTTGTTGTTAGGCTACCAGCTAAAAACTCTATAATTCCTATTTAACTTTACAAATGAAACCATAATAATTTATATATTTTTAGTTATTCAATTTTTTTTATTTTTTTTTGAGAAATCACATTTCAAATCAAAATAATGAGTACATAATTGCTTACAAGATTGTCAAAAACACGAAAATACAAAATAATTGAAAACTCAAATATAAAAGACGACACCACTTGCCAAGTTTTGTCTTAAATCCATGATATCATGGGAAAGAAATAAGTTCTTTTCTTATTTTTTCTGCCATCTCTAGTAATATATTTTGTTTCCAGCCTATTTCTCGTACACCAATCTTATACCCCAGCTGGGCGATTGATTTATGGTGTTTAAATGCCACTAGTAAATTAATTTGTCACTATAATTAAGTTTAGAAATAAAACGTTGATTTTAGATTTAAACTTGGATGTGAATAAGTAACAATAAACAAAAAAAAAATGAAGAAAACTTTGCTCAGTGACTTCTAAAATATATTTCTTTTCTGGTTGACGAACAAGTTAAAGGAGTTTTTGATTTTGTTTTACACGAATTCTCACCGGTTTCTCATTTTTTTACCAGATATATTCTTTTTCATTTTTTTTTTCACAGTAAAAAGTGAATTATTCCTAATTCATTACCAAATTGGTTTTGGAGACTTAGAACTCTTGCTCATTGCTTGAAGGACTGCAGTAGCCATCACTTTCATGCTTATTTCAAATCCACATACTAGGTGATAGGAAATGAGTGTTGTGTGAGGCCAAAACAATAATTACATTGCTAAGAAGCTGTTTACCAATAAAAGCAAACCATTTCATTCGTTCTCACAATTCACTAATACACCTCCTAATGCACGTTTCAGCTCATTCTACTAACTACCGCGAGCTTAAAGCCAAAAGAATTCCCGGTTGAGCTGATGGAGGAAATTGAGAAAATTAGTGTTCCCTCTGAACCGCCTTCATGAATAAAGTATTAAAAGATTGTTCTTTATGAAATAATTGTTCACTGAAGCTTAGTATAGATTTAAGTGGGAATTTAAGGTTCCAATGCAGTGGACAAATGAGAATTTTTGTTTCCCGTAAACTTCCAAATACGGTTACTCTTAATAACCAAATTTTTAAAATCACTTAAGAACATTAAAAAAAAAAGCTTTCAAGTATGACAGCATTATCACCTTAAACCTTCCTAGTCTCCGAATCAAAAAATAAACAACACAAAAATGTTGTACGCTATTTGAGGCCATCAACTTGGAATTAGTTTACTTAAAATCTCTAACAGTTTAAGAGCGGCAAGATCTTTTCCTTGCAAGATTTTTCCTTTCAAAAAAATCGCGTGAAGACACAATGGTTGATGCACAGCCATGCTATCAGTGGCAATCTCTTTACACCTTTATTTGGGCCACATTGAATAAACTCACGGTATTGTTTGGTGACAGCACGAGTCACGACTGTGTACATCGCAAAAGTGAGCCATGTTTGAGTAGAAAACAACATTTGCAATCTAAATGAGACTTGGCTAATGTATGAGATAGGAGATGGTGAAATGACTAAATGATCAATATTCCAGAATAAATGAAAAATTGGATGCCAATACGAATGAATTATGCGTGAGAATGAAAACAACTAACAGATCTCTCTGTCTGTAAATATATAAGTGGTTGTGCGAAAGGTGATGTAGTTTCTAGCTCACACATGCACAGTTTAAAAATCTTAGCCGTTTGGATTATGAACTTTGGATGAAATGACACTGAATTCTTAATTTTTTGATATGTCGGAGGAAATTGAATGCGACGATGTTCACCAATTACTTTAAGCTTCAATTATTACTTGAATGGGTACAACCTCACATGACTGTTTTAAAGTAGTCAGGGTCAAAGGTCTGCCATTCAGTTTCTTTCCAAAAATTATGAAGGAAGAGGAATGATAACGTAAATCTTTAGAAGTTATCATTAAGTCTTAAAATTAATGCCAGTAGCTGCTAACTAATATTCTAATATGGTACTTTTTTCTTTTTTTTTATCAAAGCAAACATATATTAGATAGATAAAGAGGATACATCATTAGCGAGAGTTACAACAAGTTGTACCGGACATCGTATCCACCATTTTCCAGTATAACAGAACTTGCATACAGATTTGGCTAGACAATCTGGCATTTTATTACAAATTCTAGGAACATAATTACATTTCCAGTCACACTGTATTTTACATAGGTTAACACTAATATGGTACTTTAAATGACTTATTAGTGCATGTGACAGTGTGATACATTAATTTATATGTAATACTCTCGGAATAAGACATTAATTCAAAGTCGGTCCATTTTTCTTGTTATCTTAATGAAAGGTTGAGCTTTCACAACTAATGCATCCCATTTGATAATTGCTTAAAAGCAGCATTAAGGGGGCTGAGAAGAAGTTTTCTTATTTTGACGCCCTCCGTTGATTTAGTATATAACAATCCAATAAAATTTCAATGAGCCTCTTGTTCGAAGAAAGTTATTACAACGGGGAATACTTGTTCGTGTTTGTCTCCCGTCATTCCTTCGGATTATATTAATCTCTTGCACTAATTATAAAGGTTAGGATCTACGCACATCTGGGCCTACTTTGAGCCCAACAACATTTGGCCCTTCTTCGAGCCTAGCTAGCCGTATGGACTGGTGTTGATCCCGTACGTCACTGCTAATGGCAACTGTAAGATGAAACTTAGCTTATATAAACACAACTCTCTTTACTGATGTTTAGAAAATCTCTCAAAACTAAACACAAGCTCTAATCTTGCTCATATGATCAACCACAACTTTGGTGATCATATATATATAGAACTATGAATTCCTTTTCCTAGTCCTATTACCTTATTACATGTCTTTCCTTTTCTTAGAACCAGATGACTTCTAATTCCCTTAGGATTACATCAATTGCCTTTTCTTATCCTAATTAACTTGTTAGAGACTTCTATGTTGAAGTTTAACCAACATTCTCCCCGTTAAGCTTCAACCTTACCCGTGACATATCTTGTACTCCAATCAGTTGTCTCATTTCTTCAAACTTGATCCGAGATAATGCCTTTGTCAATATATCTGCTTTCTGCTCAGTTCCTGGTATGTGTTCAACGTTGATGATCTCCTTCTCGATACATTCTCGTATGAAATGATACCTTTTGTGAATGTGTTTCGTCTTCCCATGAAACACTAGATTTTTAGTGAGTGCAATTGCAGACTTATTATCAATCTTTATGAGAACTTTTTCAGGTTCTCTTCCTTTGATTTCACCCAACAGTTCTTGAAGCCATATTGATTGTTTAGCTTCTTCTGTTGCGGCCATAAACTCAGCTTCACAGGATGAGAGAGCTACAGTGTCTTGCTTCTGTGAACACCATGTAATAGGTGCTTCACCTAGATAAAATATATGACCAGTTGTACCTTTTCCATCATCTTGGTCAATATTATGACTGCTGTCACTATACCCAACAATTCCTTTTGATCCTCCTCGACCATACTTCAATCCACAGCTGATTGTTTCTCTTAGATATCTCAATATCTGCTTTATTACATCACCATGAGACTTGCGTGGACTCTGCATATAACGTCTTGCTACTCCCACAGAGAAAGCCAAATATGGTCTTGTGTGTAATAAGTATCTTAGGCATCCAACATTTCTTCTATAACTCGTTGAATCAATCTCTGCTTCTTCTTGTGCCTTTGAAACTTTAAGTCCAAACTCCATTGGTATCTTAGGTTGATTACAAGTTTCAAGTCCTGCTTCTTTCAGAATTCTCCTTGCATAAGCTTCTTGTTTAATCTGAATCCCATCTACTCCTTGATAGACTTCTATGCCAAGGTAATAAGTGAGTTTTCCGAGGTCTGACATCTCAAACTTTGATGACATTTCTCTCTTGAACTCATTGATCACCTTAAGGGAGTTGCCAGCTAAAAATAGATCATTTACATAGACTGCAATTACTAGTAGTGTCCCCTTTTCTTCTTTTCTGTATACAAATGTTTCTTTAGAGCACTTAACAAATCTGATTTCTCTTAAGATTTGATCTAACTTTGTATTCCAGGCTCAAGGAGCTTGTCTTAGACCATAGAGAGCTTTTGTCAACTTGTAAACTCTATGTTCTTGTCCCTTTACTTCGAAACCTTCTGGTTGTTCAACATACACATCTTCTCACAATTCACCATGTAAGAACGTCGTATTAACGTCTAAGTGGTGAATTTCCCATGAGTTTGATACTGCCTCTGCACTTAATAAGCATATTGTTTCAATTCTAGCAACTGGTGCAAAAAATTCATCAAAATCTATGCCTGATTCTTGTACATATCCTTTAGCTACAAGCCTTGATTTGTACTTATTGACAATACCATCAGCATTCCGTTTTATTCTGAAGATCCACTTAAGACCAATCACTTTTACCCCACCTTGCTTATCAACTAGAAACCAAGTCTTGTTTCTGTTGATTGAAATAATTTCTTCTCTACATGCTTGTGTCCATTTAGTCGAGACCTTTGCTTCCTGAAAATTTCTTGGTTCATCATTAGTCTGTGGTAGCCCTCGAACCATCTTGTTCTGAGACATAGTTTTTAAGGTTCTGAAACTTATGTGTCCTAACCTTGCGTGCCACTTCCATGTCTGATCTTCCAGTCTCATATTCAGACAGAATGGCCTTCCAATCATGAGACTTATCTTGTAGAGTCTATTCTGTGAGCGTGAGACTCTAACTAAAAGTCTTCCACTTGGGTCATGAACTGTTAGATAATCTTGTCGCATTCTAACACCACATCCAACTTCTGTAGCTTGTCCTAAACTTAGAATGTTGCTTTGTAAGTTTGGGATGAAGTAGATATTTGTGACGAGTTTTTGTTCTCCGGTCTTGCTCTGAAATAGAATTGATCCTTTCCCTTCAATTTCTACAGAAGATCCATCCCCAAACTTCACTTGTCCTTTGATTTTCTCATTGAGTTCAGAAAAGTAGTGTCTCTTACCAGTCATGTGATTGCTGGCTCCATTATCTAAATACCAGATTCCTTCTTCTCCATCCTTTGATTCGTAGTTCTTTGGCATTAGTTTCCCTTTGTTTAAGAAAACTACTTCGTGCATGAAAAGAGCAGTATCGGCTTCCTCTGTCTCGTTCTTATTTGCCTCTTGTTTCTTTTGTATTTTTTCAGGACATACAGAGGAGAAATGTCCAGGTTTATCACATCTGTAACAAATAATGTTTTATCTATCCTTCTTTTCTTTCCCTTGGTTTTGATCATTCTGAATTGTTGTTCTATCTTGTGAGTTAAACCTTCCTCCCCTTCCTCGGCCTCTGTTTACTCTACCACCTCTTCCATGACCTCTTCCTCTTGTCGCATAGTTTTGTTGGTAAGAGTTTGTGTACAAGAGTTTTCCTTGAGTTTATCCATTGTTTTCTTCATCAAGGATTCTCTCTTCATATGCTTCCAATCTTCCAATTATATTTTCATAGCTAGTCTTCTTTAAATCTAAGACTTGTTCGAGAGAAGCTATGATATGAATATACTTGGATCTTGGTAAACTATTGAGAAACTTCTTTACCAGTTTATCTTCATCAATGGATTGTCCAAGTGACGCATCTTTTGAGGCTATCTCTGATAGCTTTCTTGCAAAGCTATCAATAGTATCAGTGTCTTTCATCTTTACTCTTTCAAATTCATACATTAAGGTTTGCAAACGGGCTTCTTTAACTCGATCAGCTCCGAGATTACGTGCCTTTATTGCATCCCAAATTTTCTTTGAAGTTTCATGTTCACCAACTTGTAGAACAAGACATTATGGTATTGCTTGAAAGAGTAATCCAATGGAGATATTGTTTTTGTTTAAATCCATCGTTCCAGGTTCGATCGTTTCCCAAACCTTGTAAATCTTCATCAGTATCTTCATCCTCATGGCCCATACTGTGTAATTGTGGTTTTGAGGATTGGACATTGGATTGGAGGTGGTGTGAAATCTTTTGCACGTATGATGGTGCTCTCGTCTCCCATGGCTCGGTGTAGACAAGCTCTGATACCAATTAATGGCAACTGCAAGATGAAACTTAGCTTATATAAAGACAACTCTCTTTATTGATGTTTAGAAAATCTCTCAAAACTAAACACAAGCTCTAATATTGCTCATATGATCAACCACAAATTTGTTGATCATATATATATAGAACTATGAATTCCTTTTCCTAGTCCTATTACCTTATTACATGTCTTTCCTTTTCTTAGAACTAGATGACTTCTAATTCCCTTAGGATTACATCAATTGCCTTTTCTTATCCTAACCAACTTGTTAGAGACTTCTATGTTGAAGTTTAACCAAAAACTGCGACACAATGCGGGATTACTGATTCAACAACAGTTGTAATGGGAGACAAACTTTGTGATTCACCTAGAACCATTTACCGAGACACAAATTCTGAACTTATAGTTGGGAGGATAATTTTGTGATTCAACGAATGAGTTTTGTACGAGAAGGGATATATAAATGCTCGCAAGTAGGGACGGATCCAGGAAGGATAAATTTCCTTTTAAGGCCCGGGCTAGAAGCCTTGGTCGAGCAGATTTTTTTTTTAGCTTGTGGGCTGGGAAGGCTACCCTGGTAAAGCCCCCTTTAGCCCAGTTGTAGGTCTGTCAGTGCTCGCAAGCGTTTGTAATTTCTGGGTGTATATAAGTGTACAGTTATGCATTTTGAGTTTCGTATGACATGTTCAAAATGTTATCCATATTCCGGAGAAAAGAATCTACTATAACATGCAACAAATTGTGAAAGTTAAAGGGTGGGATGATGGAGGCAATTGAAAATGCAGTAATCTAACAATGTCGCTTGCATCAGGCTAGCTCGTTTCCATAGTTGATCTTGGGAGCATGCTCATGCAAAGTTGAGGAACGGCATAATAATGATTCTAGCAATAACGCTTGGGGTAAAAGTTTATAGATATTGGTACAATTATTTGAGCGTCTGGAATTGGGGTTTCTTTTTCTATGTTAGGGATGCAGACAATTTAACCTCAAAAACTAGAATTGAATAATTTAGTTCTCACTAGGCGAGGATGAATGTGCAGCCCCAAGGATGGATGTGGAGCCTCAAAAACTAGAATTGATAATTGTGATGCCAGTGGAGTCATTGGAGCGACTTGCGCTTATGGTGAGAAAGGTGTTTGCTTAAGTTTCCTGATTAAGTATAGTAAGGATGCTTTATTAAATTCTTTGTTACTCTATTATTCTCCTGACCGGAGATTAAACTGTTAATCTGTGGTTGTCATGTTTTATTCTTTTTTTGTTTTGTGTTTTTCCATTTAACAGTTTAACACCAATTGCCAACACATTTACTAATGATAAAATTAGATCTCCAACCCCTAACCATAACCATATGGCGAGAAATTTTTTTGGTCCGGCAGCTTCGCAGATGGATAACTGAGATGTGACATCATCTAACTGAGAACCTAACTACAGTTATATAGTTGGACTTTTAAAAATACAATCGTATCATTAGAACATCTCATTATGTAAAAACCACAGTTTTTGGCGTCAAGGAAATTTTCCAGATCTTATTCTTTTGGAAAACCTAATATCTTATCCTACAACAAGTTCTTTATATCTCGGGCCGCGCAATATTTTGTTTGTCACCGGCTGAAAGCAAAGCCTGCAAAACTGTATTTTTTTATTAGCATATCTTAATTTACCCTTTATCGAACACTAAAGGCATAGTCTTGCAAGTTGCTTCCTTGCCTCACTTTTGATTGAAAGAGAAGATTTTATTAATTAGAATTAAGAATATACAACTGCAAAAAATTGTACATAAATTACAAATGACAATGCTAATTACATAGTAGTTTTAAAACCAAATGTCCCTATAAAACCCTGGCAAGTATAACCCCCATTCTTCAGGCCTAATCTGGGACTTAGGGATATTACGCAGAAGATCGACTCCAGACTAACAATTGTGGGAACAACATGAGAGCTTCTCTCTCCTATCCATTTCTCCATCTCCATTTTTACTCCATCCCTGTTAGGATCTAGAGCCCTAGATTTCCCTTTGATCATCCCAAACCTTAGAACATTAGGAACCCTAGTTTTAGTTCTCCAATCCATTAGAGCAGTAAGTACCTTTTCAAACCATGAATAACCAGTATGTCACAATTGAGAAAAAATATTTCCAATTCTCTTGTAGCAAACAATTCCCACAGCCCCCATTACAATTACAGAAATTCATTCTTATGGATCCATAAAAGCTATCTTCATAATTTCTCCAGCCACAGATCTACAACTTATGATGTTCGAAGCTGCTAAGAATGGTGATGGGGTAAAAGTGTATGGAAATTTGAAGATATAAAAAATGGTTTTGTGCAACCAAACTTTATAACGCTAATTGCTTCTACATGGATATACTCTTAGCTGTCTCAAATCACAGAACCGATCCTACTTCCATCTTTATCCCTGCGGGTAACAACTTTGAAGGATGGTTTTCATTTTCTTGTGCCCTTGAATCCATAATTTCATTCTCTTATTCAAACATCAAATATTCATATTTCCCTCAAAAACAACCTATACACCCATTCATCTCCAGACCTACCGTTCAAACAACTATACCCAAAACCTATGCACAAACTGTTGGACAAAACCTTGTAAACCCTATGCCATTATACCATCCTGCTCTTCATAATCCTGAGAAATCTCCCTTTCACTGTGATAGGTGTTGTAGTTTTGAAAGTGGTAGTAAAGGTTCGTTGCTCGGACTTGTAAAGATTTAAAAAACAAAAATATATACAAAAATATTAACAATGGGCGAGAGGTACTGGGACTAGGATTCCGCCAAATTCATTTCTTATGGTTCAAATAATAATTCTTTTATCAATAATAGCTCGAAAAATATATTAAATATATCGACTCTAATTTATTGCCAAGATAGATTCTCAAAATATTAGGTGTAAATGTTAAGCATGGGACATCAAATCATCTAAGCTAAGCATGACCCATCAAATCAAATCACAACTAATTAATTTAAATCATAATTTCAATTAAAATTAATGCAAAAGTCATGAAAAGAATTAAATATAATTACCCAAGTGTGAAATAAGGCTTCCTCCATCGCCCCAGTGTTGGGATTTAGCTCCTCATATTAATCATAATCTCAAAATACATGTATAAAGCTCAAAAGTTGATTAAAGGGAGTAAAACAATTGAACAGAAAAAATTGCAACAGAAATAACTGTTGCAAAGGCGTTGTTCAACTGTTACAAGAAGAACGATACAAATGTTATGTTGTTGCAAGACCCAAACTACGACCCACTACTCTGCATCGTAAACACTGTTGGAGAACGACTGTCTATGCAAGTCCGTTCTTCGTGTTCTTGGCCTTCATCAATGGCAGCAGCAGCAGAAGCAGAAACTCAACTCGTGATTTCTGCTTCCTGCGCTCTCCTATCTTCTCCCAACTCTCGACACCCTCTCTAGTAGACCCAAAGAGCCTTTATATACTGTTTAATGCCTTCAAATCTTCACAATAACTCCCAGAAATCTCCATTAACGTCGGTAATATTTTCTTTGTATTTCATGCAGGATATGGGATTTTCTTCCCTGTTTAACTCTTCTACGCGTCTCTGGATTGTCTTAAATTGTTCGTATAATATCATGAGAGAATATCTTCCCAAATATCTTCTCACAATCTTCACACAGCTTCCGTAATTAACATAATCTTCTAAAATATCTCGGTCCCCTGTTTACTTCCAAACTCGGATTTCTGGCCCAAGTTTTTCAATCCAATTCATTGTACCAAGCCTGTTAGGCTATATTAGGTCCATCCCAATCATTTCCAGCGATTGAATCTCGCTCAAAGCCCACACAAGATCGAACCCTAAACTGCCAGTGAAGTGTGCATGGCATAAGATTTTCCCGCCATTTTTTGAATCGTGAAGAAAGGGTGTCCCCCTAACCACTGTTGGGTGTCCCTTTAGCAACTGGGGTGGAAACATCCTTTTTTTGGGGGGGAAATAGTAATTTTTCTGGGTTCCTCCGGGACATTTCTGGGACGTTTCCGGTGCATTTCTGGGGCGCTTCCGGCATACTTTCGGGGTACTTCCGGTTCACTGTTTACAGAGGTCCAAATGCCACATATTCAGTCACATTCGCCGCAAAACCTTATTTTTCCAAAAACACCTACAAATAAATAAAATACCATAATAAGTACTAAAATGGGTACTAACAATATATACAATTGGGCTATATTGGACACATAAATGCGTCTATCAATAGGTTTGCACCATCAGTCAACTTTTTGTTAAGAATTCGGAAATTGGCACTTTTCAAAACATCCTAGATAAAGATCATCTACTGGGTAATTGGGAAAATGCATTTATCATATCAGCTCCTACACATGTTCAATCTTGGTAGAGCATTGGTTCTGATCTATGTTCATTATTGCAGATTGAGTCGCAATTTTCAATTTACCCGATAAACTCATCACAAGCCATCTTTCATGCAGATATTGTACTGTCAAAAGCCAATATGGAATTTACATTTACATCCAATAACTTAATTCGTTCAGTCTTTCGATAGAACAAAAACATTTGGAGTACATCTATCTCCCATCAGTATGATTTTGAGATTGAAATTTATGGTGTCCCATATCAATATTGGTCATTGGAATTCATTCATGCGTTAGGCAAGATTTGTGGTGAGATTTTGCTAGTGGATCCTTGCACACTAAAGTTATAAAACTTGAGGGAGATTTGTATGAGAAATTCAGAAACAACAATGGCATGAACTCCATCCCCAGAGTCAGCAAAATCTATTCTGGTAAGAAAATGTTCATGGCACATGTTGCAGTGACCGGAAAGTCATCAACATTTGACCAGAATTGTGTTATTTTTCCACAAGCCAATTTGAATTTTTCAGAATCAAAAGAGATACATTCCTCAAATATGGCGGATATTATGGAAGTCAGTAGAAGGAAACAAAGGGAATTTCTCCCACATTTCAGGAATACAGTTGTTCTGTCAAGATTACAGCTCAACATGCACCTATTATGGCTACTTCTGCGTTAGTTGAAGATTTCTCTATTCATGGAAACTCCATTAAGATCTCATTCTCCGAATATTCTCTGCCGCTAGTTCTCTCCTTCATGTAAGTTTATGTCATGTACCCGATATCGGAGGGGAGAGCCCTAATCATTTAACTTATCAGTATTTAACATTAGTTGTGGTTGGTATCCTTTAGTTATTACGGAAAATGGGTCATTTGTCCAAATATTTTTAAATCACGGTTCAAATGGACGAGTAAAAAATAGTTTGGGTGAAATGGCCAAAACAAAAATAGCAAGGATGAAACTGGATTCATCCTAGCTTAAATTTTAAAAAATAGCAAGGATGAAATTGGATACATCCTCTGTAAATTAAAAATAAGAAAAAATATTTGAAAATGGGCACGATGAAACTGGTTACATCCTGCCTATTTTTACATTTTTGTCCATTTAAACAGTATCAAAATCTAACTGTCCATTTCACCCAGGAATTGTTGATTTTGGTCTTTTTAACAAATTTTGTGTAGTTATTAGTGGGTGCATTTATCATTTGTAAAGAATGCATTAACCGAGAGTAACAAGGAAAACAATACGATGTCACTACATCAACGACGTGGCTAAGTTGCAACAATATCGCTCAATATACTTATGCATATTCTCACTCTTATCGTATTTCACGATTAGAGTATAATGACATCATTATATGACCTTTAGTATAATGACATCATTATAAGAGTATAATGACCTTTTGTGTGCTGACTAAAATCATTTAGTTGCACGATATGCATTAATTATGAGGAGTAAGAGTTAATGACATCATGATGTTATCATTCAAAAAATTAAAGTGCATAAGCATCAAACAAGCATTAACATCAATTTCCAAAACAAGTCATTTCGCGGAAACTTCTCCTTTGGGATGAAATTCCAATGTATATAGAATTCATTTCTATTGTCACTTTTAGCGCATTGCTTATAGTTAGTGATCAAAACTATAAGTCTTGATTTCCAGTCTACTTATAGTGATGTCTCGGACTATGATAGATTGTGTAGTTGAGCATTAGACTTCACGACGTTCATCAATTGAAGACGAAGAACTACTAAGGAGATCTTGTGGAACTTCATCAACAAAAGGTATGTGGAGAGTAAAACTCATCTATCACCCGGAAAGTCTATTTCTACTCTATCTCCTATATTGAGACAAAAGTCGTATTACTATATAGTTGTCGATTATACACATTTGAGATTTCGAAATATGTGTTGGTAAGCTTTCGCTTCAACCAAGTTCATATATTCTTGACGAAACTCAAAATATGATCATGTGAAAAACTCCGAGTAACATCTTACATGGTTTGTGTGATACAATCATTTGGTATAGACTTGGAATGTTTAGTTATAATTATTTCAATATCTTGAAAATTGCTTTGATGCTAATAATGTGTGAAAACGACTATTGTCATCCTCTAAGAAAGTTTCAAGGATTGAAATAGAGTTTAGAATAATTAACAATCATTGGATTATAAACATATTGTGTATTCTTGCATGTATGTGATCCATGACCGGAACTAAAGTATGCATACCCGTATGCGTACTTGTAGTTGTGAAATTCCGTGTACCAAGTACACATATTGGTACACGTACTTGCGTAAGGTATAGGCCCGGGAATTTCTGATGGGTTTTGGAAGTGTACTTAAGTATGCATACCCGTTCCCATACTGGCGAACCCAAACTCAGATCGACTACTTAGGTATGCGTACCCGTATGCATACTTGAGTGGTTAAAGTTCTAAAATCGGTTGGCTCATGAACTAATACATTTATTTATTAAGGAATGTATTCTTTGCAAACCGTGACTATAATGTTCATGAATTGATTCCAGTGAATCAAGCCGATTTTGCTTCAATTGTGTGCTTGTATAATTTTATGAGAATATAGCAATTGAACAACTCTTTAACTTGTTTTGTTTGATTCATTTGAACTAGTTATGGCTAAGATGAATAAGGTTGATATGAGAGTGTTCATATGGCTAACCTTGGTTAACTACTGTTGAGCCAACATGGTGTACATGTTTAGGTACGGTTACTCAATCCTAAATGAGGGTACATTTCATTTCTGTATAACAAGCTAAGTTCGATCTTACAGTTGAAAGATATTAGCTTGAATCTAATCAGTTTTTCATCTAACGGTGAATATTGAATGCTTTGTTACCAATAAAACTTAGATTGCAAAACCTGATTTAAAAACTATATAAAGGAGAACTCTAGCAACTGGGAAACCTAATCCCCACACCTCATGTGTGATACTAGTTGCATAAGCTAGAGTCAATTCTCCTTTAACCTTAGGGTTTTCATGAAACCCTGTAGGTTAACGACTTAAAGACTTCATTGGGATTGTGAAGCCAGACCCAACTATTTTCTCTGAAGTTGCGTGTTCTGATCTTTCCATGTTCTATCGTATTGAGGACTATATGTTGGAGCATTGCTCGGTCAAACTCGCATGTGTTGCTATCTCAAGCATGTTTGTCAATATTAGTGATCAAAACTATAAGTCTTGATTTCTATCCTATATGTGGATGTCTCGGACTAGGACATGGATAGTGTAGTTGAGCTTAAATCTCTCGACGTTTATCTCTTGAAGACGAAGAACTACTAACGGGATCTTGTGGAACTTCTTCGACAAAAGGTATGTGGAGACTTGAACTTATCTATCACTTGGAAAGTCTATTTCTACTATCTCCTATATTGAGATATAAGTCGTGTTACGATATAGTTTTGTTTATACAGATTTGAGATTTCGAGCTAAGTATATCTCGCTTACATATTTCTCGAAATATGTGTTGGTAAGCTTTCACTTCGACCAAGTTCATCTTATATCATGAGAAAATTTCCGAGTAACATCTTACATGGTTTGTGTGATACAATCATTTGATGTGGGCTTGGAATGTTTCGACAATGATTATTTCAATATCTTGAAAATTGCTTTGATGCTAATAGTGTGTGAAAACGGCTATTGTCATTATAGAAGAATGTTTCAATGATTGAAATAAAGAGTTGATGATGTAACCATCTTTGGATATAAGCATTAGTATATAAGTCCATAAACCGGGAGCCAAGAGTACGCATACTGGCGGAAGTTCTCGAACCGAGAATTTCTGCTGAGTTTGGTTTTGGCAAAACTCTTAACTAGTCACCTATGCGTACCCATATGCATACTGGCGGAAGTTTTTGAACCTAAAATTTCCGCAAAGCTTGGAAACTTAACAAACTCAAAAACTGGTTGCTTGAGTAAGCATACCCGTACGCATACTTAAGCTGGTTACTTTGTCAAGTCGGTCAGTTCATGGACTTAAACATTTAAATCATAAGGAATGCAATCTTAACAAACCATGGCTATAATGTTCATGATTGATTCAAGTGAATCAAACCGATTTGATTTCAATTTTGTTTTCTAAATAATTGAGCAACTCTTAACTAGTTTCATTTAAGTCATTTGAACTAGTTATGGTTAAGATGAATAAGGTTGATATGACAGTAATCATATGGGTAACCTCGGTTAACTATTTGTGAACCAACCTGGTGTACACGTTTAGGTACGGTTACATAAACCTAAATGAGGGTACATTTCATTTGTGTTATCACAAGCTAAGTTCGATCTAACGGTTGAAAGATATTAGCTTGGTTGAATCAGGTTTTTCATCTAACGGTTATTATTGAATGCTTTGTTACCAAGGTAGCTTGGATTGCAAACCCTGTTTTGAAAACTATATAAAGGATAACTCTAGCAACTGGGAAAGGTAATCCCACACCTCTTGTATGTTACTAGTTGCATAACTAGAGTTGATTCTCCTTTAACCTTAGGTTTCTTCTCGAGACCCTGTAGGTTAACGACTTGAAGACTTCATTGGGATTGTGAAGCCAGACCCAACTATTATCTTTGTAGTTGCGTTATCTGATCTTGTTGTTTCTATCGTGTTGAGTGCAATTGAAATAATCGGCTCGAGATTTTATATCTCTGATAGGCAAGATAGAAAAGTAATCACAAACAAACTTCGTCTCATCATTTGTGATTCTGCAATAACTTTTTTCGCTAGTAGATTAAGTTTATTGTGAGGTGATTAATAATACTAGGCTTTTCTTCGGGAATATAAGTCCGGTTTATCAATTGGTTCTTGTTCACCTTGATTTATCAAAAGACGGAACAAAAACTCTTGGGCATTTCTGTGGGAGACAGATTTATTCATTCCTATAGACTTTTCTGTGTGAGACAGATTTGTCTATCAAGTCTTCGACTTTGGGTCGTAGCAACTCTTAGTTGTGGGTGAGATCAGCTAAGGGCATCAAGTGCGTAGTATCCTGTTGGGATCAGACACGTAAGGAGCACAACTGTATCTTGAATCATTGTGAGATTGATTAGGGTTCAACTACAGTCCAGTCTGAAGTTAATTGGTAGTAGGCTAGTGTCTGTAGTGGCTTAATATACAATATGGTGTTCAATCTGGACTAGGTCCCGAGGTTTTTTTGCATTTGCGATTTCCTCGTTAACAAAATTCTGGTGTCAGTGTTATTTCTTTTCCGCATTATATTTTGTTATTTAATTGAAATATCACAGGTTGTGCATTAAGATCAATCAATTAGAATATCCAACCTTTGGTTGTTGATTTACATTGATTGACACTTGAACATTGGTCTTTCGTACCGTTCAAGTAACTCCTCTTATATTCAATTAGGCTCGCATATTTCTATTTGTTGACTGTGGATTGAATTAAGAGTTAGAGATATTAAACTCTTAGATATACTTTAATCTAGATTGAATCTGATTGTCTAGTTGATTCTCTAGAAAGTGTATTGGAGTAAGTCCTCTCAGATTACCAAACAAATTGTTGGGTGTGGTTTTTAGACCCCCGCATTTTCAATTGGTATCAGAGAACGCAAATACGTTAAAAGATCTTATAAGTCTGTGTTTGTAGCGATCTGATGAAGAAAAATGTCGTCTCTAAAAAAGCTTCACCAGAAACGGATAAACTCAACATCGAGTGTGTTTTAGAAACCATCGAAAAGGTTGAGAATCCTGATTTTAAAAAACTTATCAAGTTCTTGTGTCTCGAAAAATTTCGATGGATGAAAGAAGTTGATAATTCTCATTGCGAAGGTTATATGAAAAAACCTATTACTCAAGATTGCTCTGAAGATGTTGTTGGGCTCCAAAAAAAGTTAGATAAACAAATCCAGATCAATTCTGATCTTGATGCAGAAATTTCAAAGCTTAAGGATTTGAATTCCATAAAGACTTTTTTAAGGATTTTGAATAACAACTCTAATTCTTCCTTGAAGAATTGTCGTACGTCAAGTGATAAACAAGATCTAGGCTTTGTGAAATCCGACAGTGCTCAGAACTCTTCGTACAAGGTTAATGATGTTGGCACATGTTTGTTTTGCAGTTCTCACAATCACTTTCAACATGTGTGTTTGTCCTTCAAGAGAAAACTAAAGGTTTCTAGTGGTTTTCATAAAAAAACTATTCAACTTGTATCATCTCTTACAAGACATTCAATACTAACAAGAAAGCCCAAAATGGTTAGTAGTGCTAGTATGAGAGATTTTTCTCTGAAGTCAACATCACCCTTTCAATGGTTCCTTGATAGTGGATGTAGCAGGCACATGACTAGAGATATCTCATGGTTCAGCAACTCAAACGATTTTGATGGTGGACCCGTAACTTTTGGAGATGGAAGTTGTTGTTACATAAGAAAGAAAGGGACGATCAAATTACCTGGCGTTCCTGAAATTCATGATGTCGTATATGTTAAAGATATGACTGCTAATCTTCTTTATATAAGTCAAAATCTATGACAAGGGTCGTAAGGTTGTCTTCAATGATAAAGGATGTGGCATTGTCGACAAATCTGGAAAAGTGATTTTCCAAGGATCACGTGGAAAAAATAACTGTTATCTTCTAGGTACTCAGTTCAGTAACTGTTGCAATTTGACTAAGGTTAAATCCACACACCTTTGCAATGAACGTATTGGTCACATCAATTATCGTCTTCTAAGATCATTAATAAAGAACATGTTAGAGGCATTCCCAAAATCAATGCTAAGATTGAAGGTGTATGTGGTTCCTGTCAAAAGGGTAAACAAACGAAAGTTCGACACAAGTCATCTCGAAGTATTCTCACCAAAGCTCCACTTGATTTAATTCATATGGATCTTTTTGGCCCAATTCAACAATCTACAGTATCTTGGAAGTAGTAAGCTTTGATTATGGTAGATGATTACACTAGATTCACCTGGGTGGCATTCTTGGCTCACAAGAATGAAATTCTCAGTGAGTTCAAGATTATTGTTAATAGAATCCAGAATGAGCAAGGTCGCAAACTAAAGAAAATTATAAGCGGTCGTGGCACAATATTCAAAGACACAAATTATTTGAATACTGTGACTCTCTGGGAGTTATTCAACAGTACTCACCACCTATCACACCGCAAGCAAATGGAGATGTAGAAAGGAAGAATAGAAATATTCAGGAAATGGACAGGGTAATGCTCCATAAAAAAACCTACCATTAAGGTTTTGGGGTGAGGCTGTTTTTACAACTTGTTATTTGATCAATCGTGTTTACTTACGGTCAAAGACCTTAAACACTCCTTATGAGTTGTGGTACGGTAGGAAACCCAACTTACACTATCTCAGAGTGTTCGGCAGTAAGTGTTACATTCTAAAGTATCGAGAACAGAAAGGGAAGTTTGATTCAAAAAGCGATGAGGAAATATTTCTCGGCTATGTGTTGTAGTACTTCGATTGCGGTAAATAAGAGTTCGTTACTCGGACTTCAAAAGATTTTTAAAACAAAAATATATACACAATATTTCACAAGATCAAGAGGAACCAGGACTCAGGATTCCAATGTGTTTCATATTCAAGTGGCTCAGAAAATAATCCTAGGCGATTATAGCTCAAAATAAAACAAGTATTAACTCTATCTTTGCCAAATTAGATTCCATAAAATATTACTTGTATATGATAAGCATGGCACATCAAGAATCCCTAGGACTAAGCATGTTCCATCAAACAAAATCACAAGTAATTAATTGAAATCATAAATCAATTAAAATCGGTGCAAAAAGTGAATTAAGAATTATTTAAATAACCACATGGCTGAAAAACAGCTTCCTCCATCATCCCAGTATTGGGGTTTAGCTACTCATAATAATCATGTTCTCAAAATACATGATGCTCAAAATATGATTAAAAGAGTGAAAAATATAATACAGTGAAACTACGACCCTATTTAAGCGTCCAGAGAAGAACGATAAAATACCACTGCTGTAAATAACGATACCTCACTGCTGCTGTTGACGCTGTTGTTTTAAGACCCTCGAGTGCTAGTCGTTGTCACTGTTGATAAACGACTGTCTTTGCAGGTGTGTTCTTCGTGTTCTTCGAGCTTTGTTAATGGCAGCAGCAGCAGGTACAATTCCTGCAACTCCTCCTGCGCCTCTCTGCTGGCCTCCCAATCGACCCCTAACTCTTGATCCCCCTTCTCTGACATAAAACCAACTATGTATAGGCTTTAAATCCCCTTGAAACTCGATCAAACCCCTTGGAAATCTCCATTATTCTTTACGGGTTGTTTGAAGAATAATCTTCTTCTTGTTGCGTTACAGGATGTTTCTAGATATTCTCTCGTCTCAAATATCTTCTAGGACTTTTAACCAACTGTTTTGATGTATATCCCACGCAAGATATCCCATAAATCTCTCAAACTAATCTCAAACCCTAAACAGAAACCGTGTGCACTGTCTTGACTTTGTGTGGATTTTCTGACTTATCCAGCCCAATTAGATGGGTCTAATCGCTTCTAACAGGTCCCTTATGTCTTATAGAGTCCGTGGGTACCAAATTTGCCCATTGAATCGCCTCATAGGTCTCTCAAATCCTTGATCCAAAACTGTTGACGCTGCTGCCTTTTTTCCCGCCAAAATCCAGTTTTGAAACTTTGAAGATGACCTCCCCCTATCCAGTTCCGGTGTCCCTTTAGTACATGCCCTGAAATGGGGTACCCCTTAGTAATTAGGTTACCCCTTATCCAAAGTGAGAGTCCGTATAGTAATTTTCTCCCACGAGCGCAAAAACCACTTTTTAGCCAATCTCGCCGCAAAAGCTTATTTCTCCAAAAACACCTACAAAGACATAAAATAACCAAATAAGTACAAAATCGAGCACTAACAATATAAACAATTGGGACAAATTAGACACATAAATGCGTCTATCACTATGCATCTGACAGTCGTGGTTTCCGAGTTTTTAATCTCAAAACCCAAGTCATGATGGAATTAGCTAATGTTATCATTGATGACCTAAGTAACTTTCATCATGATGACTCTCCTACTGAATTGCCTCCTACCGAGACAATTGAGAATGTCAAAGAAACGTCAGAATCAGAAGAAGTTGTTCCAACGGTTGCTGATCCTGATATCTCTAGTGATGAGGAGAAAAATTCTAGTCAGGTTGTTCCTCTTGGACAAGATACTAACAATATTATTGGTGGCAAGGACTCTACTGCTAAGACGAGAGGTCAACTTCAAAGTATTTGCAATTTTGGTTGTTATCTATCGCAAGTGGAACCTAGAAACATTGATGAAGATCTTAGTGATCCCTTTTGGATGAACTCAATGCATGAAGATTTAAATCAATTTGAAATACAAGACGTATGAATACTCGTACCTTGTCCCCCCAATATAAATATTGTTGGTACTAAATGGATATTCAAGAAAAAGTCTGATGAATTTGGCACCATTGTCAGAAACAAATCTAGACTTGTCGCTCAGTATTATTCACAGATTGAAGGAATTAATTTTTACGAAACCTTTGCTCCCGTGGCACGTCTTAAGTCCATTCGTTTGTTGTTAGATCATGCTTGTTTTCTTAAGGTTAAGCTGTTTCAGATGGACATTAAATCCGCTTTCCTAAATGGAAACTTAAAGGAAGAGGTCTATGTCGCTCAACCTAAAGGGTTTGAAAACCCTGATTTCCCTGATCATTTCCTTAAACTCAATAAGGCATTATACGGGTTAAAACAAGCACCTCATGCCTGGTTTGAAAAACTTACCACTTCTCTTCTTAGGAAAGGTTGTTCAAGAGGTGGAGCTGACAAAACTTTATTTACCAAATGGAGTGGAAAAGATGTTGTTATTGCTCAAGTTTATGTAGATGATATCATCTATGGATCAATATCGGAGAAACTTGCAAAATATTTTCAAGTCTCTCTTGGTAAGGAGTTTGAGATGAGCAATGTTGGTAAATTAAAATTCTTTTTGGGTTTACAAATTCAACAATACAAGGACGAAATTTACTTATCTCAAGAAAAATATGCAAAAAATCTTGTCTCAAGATTTGGCCTTGAGAAGTCAACTCCAAAACTCACTCCTATGCCTACCACGGTAAACTACATAGAGATGAGAAAGGTGTAAATGTGGATCAAAAACTTTATCGATCTATTATTGGAAGTCTTTTGTATCTCACTGCTACAAGACCTGATATTTCTTTTAGTGTTGGTTGATGTTCTAGGTTTCAGGAAATTCCAAAGGAGTCTCATCTTGCTGCCACAAAGAGGATCATACGTTACATCAGTCACACTGTCGGGTATGGTCTTTCTTACACTTTTGATACTAACAGTGATCTTGCTGCCTATTCAGATGCCGATTGGGCAGGATGTGTGGAAGACAGAAAGAGTACATCAGGAGGATTCTACTATGTAGGAATGAATCTTGTAGGTTGGCATAGCAAGAAACAAAATTCACAATCTCTTTCAACATGTGAAGCAGAATACATTGATGCTGGGTCATGTTGTACTCAACTTATATGGATGAAACAAATGCTTGATGATTATGGAATTGATTCTGTAATAATGAAGATATTTTGTGATAACTCAAGTGCGATTCGCATATTACTGAGAATCCCTTGAAGCCATTTCTCGCGTTGTTCTTCTGCAAGTGGAACAATGCGAGAATTATTGGTAAGTCTTCGTATCAAACCTGTCTTTTCGTTTTCTTTGTCTTACCCGACACACTTCCGCAATTTCCGCGTAACTGCTACACGTGTTGATGGTTTTTTCCTTTTCAAGCGGCACGTCTTTACTGTTTTTTTCGGATAAATATCCAGGAAAGAGGTAAAAGGAAAGGTTTTATTTTTCTACCGTCTCCTTCCCCTGTTCATCTTCTTCTTCTTTCGAGTTCTTTTTCCTTTCAAGTTATTTCAGTTGTTGATTTCACTTCATGGAGGATCAAAGCGAGTCTGCACCTTCTACTGTTGCTTCATCATCTTCTTGGTGAGTTAGTTTTTCCTCAGTTAGTCACCCTTTTATGTCTTCTGCGATGTTATTATGACCTTTATGACTTTTATTTCCTCCATTGTTTTGTTCTTCGAATTTTTATGATTTTAACATTCCCATGCTCATTCCCATACTGATTGGGAAGAGTAAAGCGGAAGCATGTTAAGAAGCGGACGAATGTGCTTAAATGTTTTCAATCCAGACTTAAGGAGAAAGTTCTTATTCTTATTGTTCCTAGGGGCACAACTTCTGTGACTTTCCTGAATGAGGAGAGGATTTTGGAAGGTAAATGGAGTATGAATCGTGTGCCCGTCGCGCTTGGACAGTTGAGCACGGGTCTCCCTATTCCTCTATTAAACCATGAGATTCCACTATTTTATCCGATCCTTGCAAGGATTGGTCGCGCTGCCTATCAGTTAGGTGGGGATGCAATTCGCATTATTCTTGAGTTTTAGCATCGTGCTACTTGCGTAGTAAAATCTCTTTGTCCAGATAAAGCTAAACCCTATGACCCTGCAGACTTTACCGTTGACTTGTTTTTTGAGCACTATACCGTGTATTGTGTTGTCAGAGATGCTTCGCGCTGAGGTGTTCGCTTGAGCAGAGAGAAGTTGAAGGATGGCATGAAGAAGCTCGTGGATGACATGGATCGCCATAGTCAGACTAACAGCTACCTTCTCCATTCTAGCGATCCCGACTGGATGAAGCACTATCTCATTGTCGAAGGTCCTCTTTTGTGGGGTTTTGGTCCGGATGGGAATCCTCGCGCTGGGCCGGATGAGTCGCTCGTAGGACACGATGTATTATCTATTGGGCTCACATATGGTCCCTGGGAGTTCAAATGGCCTGAGAGAGAGGCTGAGGTATGTGCTTTTCCCTGCCTTTTTTTGTACGGCCTGTCTAATCTTGCTTTACATTCTATTTTTGATCTTATGTGTTTCCCTTGACTGGAAGCTTAAGAAAGAAGCTGTTTCTCTCGAGAATAAAGCTAAGGCTGCTGCGGATAAGAAGAGAAAGCAGTCTTCTGAGGCAAAGGATGAAAAGAAGTCTTCGCGTTCGAAAGAGGAGAGTCGCGGATGTTTTTCTTGGGTGGAAATTATTGCCTCAGTTTGCTAATTTTTGTTTTGCTTTTTTAGCCTGCTCTTGATGGTGAAGAGACTGAGGATGAAGAAGAAGGCGAGGAAGATGAGGATAATGAGGGTGATGGTGAAGAGTTTGTTCGTGAAGAATCTCCTGCGTGGTATAAATCTAAGAAGGCGAAAGTGAGCAAGCACGGTAGGTATAAAGGCGAGGCGAAAGGTAAATCTGTTATTAACGTGGTAAATCCTTTAACCTCTGGTTCGATCTCAAAGTCTTCCTCACCGGGGTTGTTAAGTTGTCTTCCGTTATTGGTGTTGACAAAGGGAAGATCTCTTGCATTGATGATTTGCAGAAGTCGAGCGACTTTACTCATTCTACTCGCGCGATGATATCTGAAGATTCCCCTTCCCTGGAGAGTGCTACCGCGGAATTTTCTTCAAAGATTGTTTCTCTTGGCCACCTTTCGATATCTGATCCTAGCCTTTCACAGATTTACCAGTTACAGTAGAACCCCTATAATTTAATCCGCAATAAATTAATAATCACGATAAATTAATTAATTTTGTCGGTCCCGAGTCGGGACCAACGTGCTAAATTAATAATTCGCTAAATTTATAAAATAATTTTTTTTTAGCTTTCTATAGGTCCCCTCGAATATATAAATTAATAACTCTCAATTTTTTCTTTAGTTTTACACTTATGCTAATTTGGTAAACAATGCTTCAATTGTGACTTGGTTTTTCTTAAAATTGATGTCACGTTGAATTTCATCTTGGAGTTTTCTTAACATTAGAAGAGTTTTTGGTGTTGTCGTTTCCCGATGCAATAAAAACCTATTCAATATCTTTGCAGCTATGATAGATTTTTTAAGGATAGGTGGCTCTGTAACTACACTTTCATCTTTTTCCATGACACTCTCAATTAGTACTCCGCCAGTCAACAAATATAAAATAATATCCTTTTGAGGGAAGTTTAAAAGAAATTTAACATCCATTTCATCGTGATAATTCAATCCATTGATTAAATTTTGCAATTCTCTAGTTCCTTTATTACCTAACGCGTCGCTTAGTTTCTTTGATACAGTGTCATCCATTGAACGAATCTTACAGTGACAAAAACAATTTGCAATGGAATAAGGCATATTGGTTCATTTTGTTGATTTTTTTTTTAGAATTAAACAATATTTTGATCAACTAATTAATATATAATTTAATAATTATTAATTTATGCAATTATTTAATATCGCGATAAATTGATAAATTTTGCGGGTCCCGGCGCTATTATTTTATAGGGGTTATACTGTAATGTTAAATCATGCTCCTCCGTCATCTGATGATGTTGCTCAATCTGAATGGAATTTTGCTTCATCACATACTCCGGACCAGCATCTTGCGCTTGACTATCTGGTGAGTCGTTGTTTTCGCATTTCTCTTATTTGTTGGTTACGTTATTGCTTGACTAAAACCTTTTATCTTGTTTCTAGAATATGTGTCGCAGTGTCACCCGGGATGAAGATTATTATAAACAATGGACTTAATTCACGCTCAGACCAATCGGGTTTCTTCTCTTAGTGCGGATGTTTCGGTTATTCAAGGTGATGTTTCTCTGCTTCAGAAGGAGCGTGATAGACTCAGAGGAGAATTATCTGCCAGTGCGAGTGCAGTGAACGCTGCTCATACTTGGAATGACTTGTTAATGGGTAGGTCTTCGTGCTTTTACTTTTTGTTTTCTCCTTTCTGTTATCCATCCTTTAGGGATAATTTTCTTAGCTGAGAGTCGTA
Source organism: Papaver somniferum (assembly GCF_003573695.1). Classification (NCBI taxonomy): domain Eukaryota; kingdom Viridiplantae; phylum Streptophyta; class Magnoliopsida; order Ranunculales; family Papaveraceae; genus Papaver; species Papaver somniferum. The sequence goes on from NC_039366.1 coordinate 10,236,696, forward strand.
AGGTTCCTTGCAGAGGTCTTTGGTTTGTCTGATCTCGCTATTGCGGCGAACTTAGATAGGGAGTCCCTTCTGGTGTACTTTAATAATGCTGAGGATGACATCCAGAATGATACTGAGGATTACAAGCAAAAGTGTGAACATCTTAAGCTTGAATTTAGGAAATTATTAGCAATTGTAGGGTCTTCCAGATCTCGCGTTCGATATCTTCGTGGGGTTGTCAGGCAGTTGGACCATGAAAAACAACCTTGTCACTCGAAAAAGATGAAGCCGTGGAAGATGGGGCGAAGGCCCTTCGAGATTGTCAAAAAGAGAACCATGAGCTTCGTGTGATTCTTGAGAAAATTAGGAGTCGCCTTGGAGTCGAAAGTGATGATGATTTTGATAAAGCCTTAGGTGAAATTGAAGAGAATAGGGTTACAACGGCTAAGTACACCAGTTGGATAGAGAAGCATCAAAAGGTTTTAGAATCCGTACTCATTCAGAAAGAAGGTGTCTTTGTCACCCTATCTCAAATTATGTGATTTGTCTTTGCTCTAGGTAAATTTTTACGTTTCTGGTTTACTTCTGTTCTTCGCAGTGGATGCGATGAATTTAAAGGATGAATTGGCCTCACTGAAGGAAAAGTTCGAGAAGTCGCAACAAGAGTTGGAGATGTTCAAGGGCGGCAATGGTTCTTCTTCGCAACTGGTTGCTGACTTGTCTAGGAAGCTTTCTTCCGCGAATGATGAGCTAACTCGTGTGAAGACTGAGGCCGAACAGTACAGACAGGGCATGGAGGCTAGGTACGCGTTGTTGTAACGTCGCAGGAGGGAACTTCTTATTAACGCTGATCGTGAGGCGAAGAGGCGGTGTAACCAAGTTGCTCAAGAAACTGCTGAAAATGGCCTTCCTACTATAGACTTTTCCGACGTTTTCGTTCCCGAAGATGAACCTATGGAGTATGGATCCAGTGATGAAGAAGAGGTCTCTGAGAGCGAGCAATCTGGTGGTGATGAGGAAAATGACGAGGAAAATGCTGATTCCGAGGGAAAGCTTGGTGAGAAGGATGCCCGGGGCGAGGTTAATGACGTTGCTACGTGAGATGGTCAGGGAGAACCTCAAATTGCTAGCGAAATGGACTCTGGTCCGGAGACGAGCCATCAAGAACCTGTTTCGTCCCCTAAAGGAGACGTTCCTAGCGCCTCACAAACTGAGACTGGTGGTTCTTCCCAAACTGTTTCTCCTTCACATGAATGGGCTCAGTTTTAGTTTTCTTTTTTAAACACCTTCTATTTTTCAGACTGGTTTCTGGGCGCTCCCAAGCTTGCGGGGCATAGCTTTCCACTGCTTCTTCTTTTAGAAATTTGGGACAAGAACAGATGTATATAAAGTTAAATGCTTTTTCCTTTTTTTTTTGTACATTGTTAATGGTTTTATGTCAATTGTGTCTTTATTTATATGCAATCGTTTCTTATAGTATTTAAGGTGTCTGACTGAGGAGGTGGGAAGCACATAAATTTTAACATTCCCATGCTTCTCTCTGCTTCTCACCTTCAAAGGAGTATAATTGCCTTAAATACTACACTTAATCTAATAAGGGATTCATAGTATGGTTAATGCAAATATTCATATAGGCGAACTAAATGAGTGCGAAGATCAGAACTGAGGTTTATGTGAGGCTCTATTAATGTAATGGTCATTGATGCGATAACATTGTAGTGTGTGAATGTCGTGATGCGAGGATACACTATCATATTTGATGAAACAATTAATATAAGTGATTCTTAATTCAAACTTATAATTATCTTTATGAGGGTATGTTCCCCTAGCACTCCTTCGTGCCTCAGCGTGATTTTCTCACCGGCTCAGTTTCTTTCGCGCTCCTTTTATATTCGCATGATCTTTACATGTCTTATTTGCCTCCTAAGTAAGGTCTTATTTCCTTCCCCCACATAGAGAACTTAAAGGACTTATGGTCGCCTTGGGTAGGGTCTTCCACCTGTTGGGCGACGAAATCTCAGTTCCATGTGCTCTTGCGAGCCATTGGCCATCGATCTCGCCTTAACCGTATTAGTATTTTTACCTCCTCAGGTTGTATTTACGACGATATACCAGTCCTTAGTTACTCCCGTGAGTAAGAATCCCCAACACATCGTCGTCTTTGACCCAATCCAGCTCCCTAATGGAGGGTGCCGTCCATTTATATTCCCCCTCAATTACCGGCCCTTTCAAGGAGGTCACCCCTAACCATTTCAGTTGGGATCCTCCCTGTTAGAGCACTGCTCGGTCAAAATCGCAAGTGTTGCTATCTCAAGCTTGTTTGTCAAGTCTAATTGCCAAAATTATAAGTCTTGATTTCTAGTCTACTTATAGCTAAGTCTCGGACTAGGATAGTAAGTGTAGTTGAGCTATAGACTCCACGACGTTCATCATGCAAAGACGAAGAACTACTCAAGGAACTGGTGGATCTTCATCGACAAAAAGGTATGTGGAGACTTGAACTTATCTATCACTAAAAAGTCTATCTATTTTATCTCCTATCTTGAGATAAAATTCGTATTGCTATATAGACTTCGATTATACACATTTGCTATTTCGAGCCGACTATATCTCGCTTATCTATTTCTCGAAATAGGTAAGCTTTCGCTTTGGCCAAGTTCATCTTTACTCGTGACGAAAGTCATGTTGATCATTTCAATGACTTGAAAATCGCTTTGATGAAAAATTGTTTGTGAATAAATATAACATCCTCTAAGAATGTTTCAATGATTTTAATGAGAGTTTAGAATATATAACCATGAATGGATATAAACATTGTATGTGAACTCATACTTGTGTAAGTCCAAAATCTTTGAAGCAAAGTATGCTTACTTTACCGGTTTAGGATGTCCGGAGCTAAGTCTGCATACATGTACGCGTAATGCCGGAAGTTCACATCCCGTGAATTTCTGGTGGAGTTTGTGAACCGAAAACAAGCTCAATCCAGGTACTTAAGTATGCGTACCGGTATGCGTACTTAAGTGGGTTATTTTCTAAAAACAGTTTATTCGTGAACTAAGACATTTATAAATTAAGGAATGCAATCTTTGCAAACCGTAGCTATAATGTTCATGAATAGATTAGAGTGAATCAAAATCGTTTTTGTTTCGATTGTGTCTTATATACTTCTATGATATCTAAGCAATTGAAAAACTCTCTAACTAGTTCTTTTGAGTCATTTGAACTAGTTATGGTGAAGATGAATAAGGTTGTATGAAAGTGCTCATATGGCTAACCATTGGTTAACTATTGTTGAACCAACTAGGTGTACACGTTTAGGTACGGTTACTCAAACCTAAATGAAGTTACATTTCATTTGTGTGTAACAAGCTAAGTTCGATCTAACGGTTGAAAGATACTAGCTTGAATCTAATCAGGTTTTCATCTAACGATGAATATTAAATGCTTTGTTACCAAAGTAACTTAGATTGCAAACCCTGATTTGGAGACTATATAAAGGAGAACTCTAGCAACTGGGAAACCTAATCCCCGCACCTCCTGCGTGATACTAGTTTTATAAGTTATAGTCGATTCTCCTTTAACCTTAGGTTTCTCTCGAGACCTGTAGGTTAACGACTTGAAGACTTCATTGGGACTGTGAAGCCAGACCCAATTATTTTCTATGTAGTTGTGTGATCTGATCTTGCTGTTTCTATCGTGATTGAGTGTAATCCTAAGTTGGATTGAGATTTATATCTCCGATAGGCAAGATGGAAAAGTAGTCACAAACACCTTCGTCTCATCGTTTGTGATTGCACAATATTTTATTTCGCTAGTCGATTAAGATTATTGTGAGGTGATTGATATTTATTAGTTGTTCTTCGAGAATATAAGTCGGGTATATCAATTGGTTCTTGTTCATCTTGATATATCAAAAGACGGAACGAACCTCGTAGGTATTTCTGTGGGAGACAAATTTTTCTATTCATGTAGACTTTTCTGTGTGAGACAGATTTGTTTATTAAAGTCTTCGACTTTGGGTCGTAGCAACTCTTAGTTGTGGGTGAGATCAACTAAGGGAATCAAGTGCGTAGTATCCTGTTGGGATCAAAGACGTAATGAGCGCAACTGTACCTTGGATCAGTGTGAGATTGATTGGGGTTCTGTTAGAGCATTACTCGGTCGAACTCGCATGCGTTGCTATCTCAAGCATGTTTGTCAATATTAGTGATCAAAACTATATGTCTTGATTTCTAGTTTACTTATGACTAAGTCTCGATCTAGGATAGATAAGTGTAGTTGAGCTCCAGACTCAAAGGCGATCATCTTACGAAGACGAAGAACTACTCGAGGAACCAGTGGAACTTCATCCGACTAAAAAGGTATCTGGAGACTTGAACTTATCTATCACTCAAAAGTCTACTCTATCTCCTACTCTTGATACAATAGTCGTATAAGTGTGATAGTTTTCATACATACAAATTTTCTATTTCGAGCCGAGTTTACTCGCCTATCTTTTTCTCGAAATATGTGTTGGAAAGCTTTTGGTTTAACCACTTTCATCGTCACTCGTGACGAAAGTCATGATGACGTTTCAATCTTGAAAATAGCTTTGATGACGATAGTCGTGAATAACGATTGTTATAACATTATAGAAGAATGTTTCAATGATTTAAATGTAGAGTTGAGATTACCAACTATGGATATAACGATTGTTATAACATTAGTGTATAAATCCATGTGCCGGAAACCAAGTGTGTGCATACGGTATTGGTGAAGGACACAGGTTGGGTACGCGTACCAGCGGAAGTTTTCCAACTGAAAATGTCTGCTGAGTTTCTAGTTTGCAAACTAGTAAACCAGTCACCTTAGGTATGCATACCCGTACGCGTACCCATGGAAGTTTTCGAACCGAAAATTTCTGCTGAGTTTGTAAACTCAAATCTGGTAGCTAAGATACGCATACCCGTACGCGTACCCAAGCTGGTTATTTCTCAAATCAGTAGTTCATGAACTTAAAACAATAAATTATAAGGAATGCAATCTTTGCAAACCGTGGGTATATTATTCATGAATTAATTCAAATGGATCAAACCGATTTTGTTTCAATTGTGTCTATGAATAAAGACCTAAGCAATTGAAAAACTCTTCAACTAGTTCTTATGAGTCATTTGAACTAGTTATGAGAAAGATGAATACGGTTGAAAGTGCTCATATGGCTAACCATTGGTTAACTATTTGTGAACCAACTAAGTGTACACGTTTAGGTACAGTTACTCAAACCTAAATAAATACATTTCATTTGTATGTGACAAGCTAAGTTTCGATCTAACGGTTGAAAGATATTAGCTTGGTTGAATTAGGTTTTTCATCTAACGGTGAATATTGAATGCTTTGTTACAAGGTATCTTGGATTGCAAACCCAGATTTGAATACTATATAAAGGAGACATCTAGCAACTGGAAAAACTAATCCCCACACCTCTTGTATGATACGAGTTGGTTTTGCTAGAGTCGATTATCCATTAACCTTAGGTTTCTTCTCGGGACCTTGTAGGTTAACGACTGAAATACTTCATTGGGATTGTGAAGCCAGACGAAACTACTTCTCTTGTAGTTGAGTGATCTGATCTTTCCATTTTCTATCGTACGAGTTCAATTGAATAATTGACTTGACATTATATCTCCGATAGGGCAAGATAAAAAGAAATCACAAGCATCTTCACCTCATCGTTTGTGATTCCACAATATCTAGTTTCGCTACCATACGATTTAGATTATTGTGAGGTGATTGATAATACTAGGTTGTTCTTAGGGAATATAAGTCTGGGTTACCAATTAGTTAATGTTCACCTTGATTTATCAAAAAACGGAACAAAAACTCATAGGTTTCTAGTGCGACACAGATTTATCTATTATCGTAGACTTTTTTGTATGATACAGATTTGTTTATTAAAGTCTTCGACTTTGGGTCGTAGCAACTCTTAGTTGTGGGTGAGATCAGCTAAGGGAATCAAGTGCATAGTACCCTGCTGGGACCAAAGACATAAGGAGCGCAACTGTACCTTGAATCAGTGTGAGATTGATTAGGTTCAACTACAGTCCAGACCGAAGTTAGTTTGTAGTAGGATAGTGTCTGTAGCGGCTTAATACAGTGTGGTGTTCAATCTGGACTAGGTCCCGGGGGTTTTCTGCATTTGCGGTTTCCTCGTTAACAAAACTTCTGGTGTCTGTGTTATTTCCATTCCGCATTATATTTTGTTATATAATTGAAATATCACAGGTTGTGCGTTGTATCGATCAATTGTGAAATCCAACCTTTGGTTGTTGATTGGAAATTGATTGATCCTTGGATATTGGTCTTTGGTACCATCCAAGTTTATATCTCTAGTATTTGATAAAGACTCGCACATTTCCATTTGCTTGAGTATAGATCAAATCGAGAGATAAAAAAAATTAACTCTTTGATATACTTTTATCTAGATTGAATTTGACTGTCTAGTTCATTCTCTAGAAAGTATATTGGAGTTAGTCCACACAGATTGCCAATTGAAATATTGGGTGAGGTTGTTAGACCCCCGCTTTTTCAATTGGTATCAGAGAAGGCAAACATGTTAAACCTTATAAGTTGGTGTTTTTCCGTTCCTCAAAAGTCTATCCCTATGGGAAATATTTTTGGGAGGCTTGCTCATGACATCTGTAACGCACACCAGAGTTCCTTAAAGAATGCTCAAAGATTATTTTTCAGACCGACATTCTCTCATGATAATCTTGTGCCATCTAAAATATCGGAAACTCTAGATGTGAAGAAACAACCTAAAGGAAAAATTAAAAATTTCTCTAAAGAGAATCGTCAAAGAAAACATGATCAACGCTCAAAGGTATGGACCCTCACAAGAATTACTCTTAATATCTTTGAGGAATACTATGATAAAGGATCGATTGACAAGGATCTATTTAAAGCGTTTGAAAATGTTTTAAAATTCTTAGAAAAGCTTAATTCCATAGAAGAATTGAATCGTTCTGATAGAAGTTTTGTACCTGTCAAATCATGTTCTAATGATGTACAAACTATTCCAACTACCATCCCTCTTGAAGTTGATAAAAAGATTTTTTGTAAGGTTGGTAAATGAACCATTTATCATAAAAGTCATCTATGTGTCATAAGAAAAAAGGACCAATGGATTCTGAGTTTTATCACTATGATTTTCCTCTTAATTCTCGCCACAAATGTCAACCAAAGAATTTGCATGAGAAATTCTCTGCAGTCTACACCACCTGAGTTTAGGAATGGCATCACCCCATTTTTATATAATTTGAAATAGGGCAAGTAACTGGTTGACTTTGTTTGTGAATTCTTTTTCTTATTTTCCTTATGACAAAAGCTTTTCAAAAAGGTTTGTGCAGGTATTCTTTCTTCATACTGGTATTTTTATCCCAATACGTGCACCTCTAAAAATCCTACATTCCTTATATGGGTCGCGGTTCGTAAACGGTTCCAAGCCCAGCTACGGGTATAAAAGAAGTACGGGTACGCCTACCCTCCTTCCTCCCTCATCTGTCCGCCTTCGAGAAATTTTAGAGTTCAATTTTTTTCCATTAAAGCTTGTTGGAGAAAAACTTGTAAAGGGATTTCTCAAGATAAAATTCAAGTAAGTAATCTCTTTCCCACTCCCTTATTTTTTTCTAGAATCATGAAGAATGTTACGGGTCAAAAGGTTTTTCAAATAACCTAGGTTCTTCATCCTCTTCAATTGGTCTTCATATTGAAAACAATTCTACTAGGATTAGATTTGTGGATGAATCCTGTAGCAAAGTATTTGAAAATATTTCTTCTACTGGGTTTATTTTAGAAAATAAATTGGATAATACTAGTGGGTATAAGGACGATTTATCTTGTTTTGAAAAATTCAAGATTGGAAACATCTTTGATGGCCTTGGTGAAGGTTATGATACTCTTACTAGAATCTTCTATGCCAACATACATGATGTTGTTCTTGAGGACATGGAATTCAAAACCATGGTCAATAGAGAAACAATTCTAGTGAATAGAGAATTAATTTCAAAGATCACCAAAATCCCTTTGGGTAATTTTCGTCTTCCTAGACCAAGCAATGAAAGACCTTCAAATGAAACCATTTCAAAAGGTCTTTGTGCTAAAAGTGTTGTGTGGAATGGAGGAAAATTTCCTACTAATCAATTAGATTTTCCTCTAAAGTCTTTTGGAAAATTGGGTATTTATAACCTTTGTCCTTCCACGGTTGAGAACTCTCGTTGGAGTCGTGAGTTTACGGAATTGGTCTATTACCTTATGATGGAAACCAAAGGTCTTGACATTTGTGGATTCATTATTTTTCAAATGTTAGACATGACTTCCGTTGACAAGAAGTTAGGCTATCCATTCTTGATTGAGCGTATTTGTCGCAACTTCTCCATTGAACCCAAGCTTGTTCGTCCGTGTACTTTCAATCGAATGAAGGAATATGCTTGCAAGAGACAAAGGCGTGACACAACTAATGGCTCGAGTGATCCTTCTACGAAGCTTCTTCGCCAAATTTACAAAGGTGTTTGTAAATTGAATACCAAAGTAGGTTGTGTTTAAGAACCATTACTTGTGATTGCTACCAAGTACCCCGATATTAAAGAAGACATGGAAAAGGTTCGTTCCACCTTCATGGTCTCCGAAGATGAAGATGATGAGTAGTTTCTCGTGCCTCTTTATATTGGTGTTAAATTATTTTTTAGTTTTTTCTAGGAAACTTCTTAAGAGAATTTTTATTCTTGTTTTTGTTTAAGAAGGATAACTAGGATTTGGAATAGCCATTATTGTGAGTACACATAGCTATGTCCAACGGTTTCATCTTCATGTTTTTAGATTTATTTATTTAAATTCTAAAGTTGTTTTGGAAGATGATTTTTTTGCAGTATTAATCTTTATGGTTTTATATATTGCAATATGTTATGGGATATGCGTGTTTGCGTCCCTGAACTATTATTGTCCCATACGATGTCAAAAGTTATCTCGTTTATATGTCCATATCCATGTATCGATACAAGATCGATGAACTTTTGACAAACAAAAGTTAAGCCTATTATGTCATTTATTGATGGAAGATAGGTTAAAATCTTTTGTTTTACGAGGATTATGTCTATTGTATGTCATCGTGCAAATAGTAATGGGAAATAGAATGAATCCTTGTATATTCCGTAGTATTGATTTTCCCTGATCCATATTTTATGTATATACTGTGCGGCTCCATAAGTGTTCTTGTATGAGCATTTCCAACTAGACTAATCATAGATTTGTTTGTGGTTATTTTGGTTGTGTATTCCGATTAGATTATTAATGGGTTCTCTTGTGGTTAGTTTAATTGAGAATTTTGGATACAATATTTCTCAATTAAGGTCGCTTTTGTTGTTCTTTCGAGAATGACATAAAATGGGGGAGAGTTCTTTTGAACTTGCGCTTAATTTCCATATCTTTGTGGGGAGTGCCGCTGTGGAATATTTGAGGAGTTATCTTGTATCTTTATAAACTCCATGATGAATGCATTTAGCTTCGGCATTGAAAATGCGGGGGTATAACAGCCTCACCCAATATTTCTCTTAGCAATCTGTATGGACTAACTCTAATATACTTTTAAGAGAATCAACTAGACAGTCAGACTCAATCTTGATAAAAAGTATATCAAGGAGTTAATATCTCAATCTCTCGATTTGATATTTACTCAAGCAAATGGAAATCTGCGAGTCTTTATCAAATATTAGAGATATAAACTTGGATGGTACCAAATACCGATATCCAAGGATCAATCAATTTCCAATCAACAACCAAAGGTTGGATTTCATAATTGATCGATACAACGCACAACCTGTGATATTTCAATTATATAACAAAATATAATGCGGAATAGAAATAACACATACACCAGAAGTTTTGTTAACTGGGAAACCGCAAATGTAAAAAAAACCCGGGACCTAGTCCAGATTGAACACCACACTGTATTAAGCCGCTACATACACTAGCCTACTACAAACTAACTTCGTTCTGGACTGTAGTTGAACCCTAATCAATCTCACACTGATTCAAGGTACAATTGCGCTCCTTACATCTCTGATCCCAGCAGGATAATACGCAGTTGATTACCTTAGATGATCTCACCCACAACTAAGAGTTGCTATGACCCTAAGTCGAAGACTTTAATAAACAAATCTGTATCACACAGAAAAGTCTATGATGATAGATAAATCTGTCTGCCATAGATAAATCTATGAGTTTTTGTTTCGTCTTTTAATAAATCAAGGTGAACAGGAACTAATTGATCACCTGGAATTATATTCCTGAAGAACAACCTAGTATTATCAATCACTTCACAATAATCTAAATCGTATGGTAGCGAAACTAGATATTGCGGAATCACAAATGATGAGACGAAGATGTTTGTGATTTCTTTTTATCTTGCCCTATCGGAGATATAATCTCAACTTAATTATTCAATTGAACTAGTACAATAGAAAATGGCAAGATCAGATCGCTCAACTACAAGAGAAGTAGTTTCGCATTGCTTCACAATCCCAATGAAGTCTTTCGGTCGTTAACTTACAGGGTCTCGAGAAGAAACCTAAGGTTAAAGGAAAATCGACTCTATGTGACTAAAGTGTTGGTAAATGTGTATATGTGTATTTTTCGCTCAAAGGCCATAGCGAGAATCGACTCTATGTGACGATCGTGTTTATTATCAAGGTGCAAACTACACCACAAAAGCACAGTTTCCCAGTGTCTATGAGAACATGACTGGTAGATCTAAGTCTGTAAGGTGGGGACCTATCTCAGTAAATTCTCTAGAACCAATCTCTAGAGGTCCTAGACTTAGTTATCAAAAAGCTCCATTTAATGGACTCTCAAAAAGGGATGTAAAAACTTTCTATGGAGTTGAAAACAGTCAAAAAGAGGTAAGAAATACAAAAGTCAGATTGTCAGGTGGTATTCCCAAATTGTCTCTCAACATTCATGGTGAGATTTTATCTCATCATACTACCTAAATTTAGGTGTTGTCATCCTTGTGTCTAACTTGAGAGTCACAAGGATGTATGTTTATGAGATACTCAAGTCTTAGGTCGATTGCCATCTGTTCTAAGTCTGATGTTTGTTTTACAGGTTGAGATTTCTGTTTATTATTCTCTTTGTATATAATGTATCTTTCTTTTTGCTTTATCTATTTTAGTTACATATTGAGCCCAGTTTGAAAGAGATATTGTGAAAAACAGTATGTATTTACTCTTGGGTCCTTCTTGATCCTCTGGTATTCGTTTCGATCTCACGAACGTCCAAGTCTTCTATAGGAAAATCTAGGTTTTTCTCCTAAAGATGTTTCTCTCTTGATTGATAACACATATATATACTTCTAGTATGTGTTTATACCCTTCCCAGAAAATTATTTTTATGGGAACCTCTGTTGAGCCTCAAGAAGTAGTGAACACTGCAATGAAAGAAGACTTCAAAGGATGTGATTCAGCTCAAGATCTGATCCTGAAAAAGATGCTTGAAAGAAAAGAGTATAACTCTTGGATATGAGAATCTGTCAAGGATTTAATTCTCGTTCAGAATGAAGTAAAGAACGAGCTTGCTAACCTTCAATTGCAGATAAACCAGCTTATTGATGGACAGGCAAAGATTCTTGATAATCAAAACATCCTGATCAGGAACCAGAAGAAAGTCATCCTTGATTGCGTAAAAGCCAGGCACCTTGCCCGCATCGTTGACCGAAAAACTAATGTTCTAACTCATGAACATGGTGTTTCTACGGTCAAGAAAATCAAGGACATCAGTGATACTTTTTATGATGGACCATTTCAAAGGTATGAAATCATCAAAGAAAAATGATTTTCTTCTTTTCTAGAAAACTTCTTAAGAGAATTTTATCCTTGTTTTTGTTTAAGAAGGATAACTAGGGTTTGGAATATCCATTATTGTGAGTACACATAGCTATGACCAACGTTTTCATCTTCATGATTTTAGTTTTATTTGTTTATGGAAGATGATTTTTGCAGTATTAATCTTTATGGTTTTATATATTGCAATATGCTATTGGATATGTGTGTTTGCGTCCGTGAACTATTATTGTCCCATACGATGTCAAAATTCATCTCGTTTGTGTGTCGATATGCATGTATTGATACAAGATCGATGAACTTTTGACAAACAAAAGTTAAGCCTATTATATCATTTATTGATGAAAGATAGGTTAAAATCTTTTGTATTACGAGGATTATGTCTATTATATGTCACTGTGCAAATAGTGATGGGAAATAGAATGAATCCTTGTATATTTCGCAGTATTGATCTTCCCTGATCCATATTTTTATATATATACTGTGCGTCTCCATAAGTATTCTTGTGTGAGCATTTCCAACTAGACTAATCATAGATTCGTTTGTGGTTATTTTGGTTGTATATTCCGATTAAATTAATCATGGGTTCTCTTGTAGTTAGTGTAATTGAGAATTTTGGATACAAAATCATTTTGTGGTTTTTAGTGTCCAAAGAAATCTTTCTTTTCTCGTAAAAGTAAGGTCGCTCTTGTTGTTCTTTCGGGAATGACATCAAATGGAGGATAGTTCCTTTGAACTTGCGCTTAATTTCCATATCTTTGTGGGGAGTGCGGTTGTAGAATATTTGAGGAGTTATCTTGTATCTTTATAAACTCCATGATGAATGCATTTAGCTTCGGATTTATGGTTGCATCTAAACAAAGTTGATATGTACTTTTCTTTGGTCTTGAAGTGTCTCCATGAAAATTTCATCAGGATCTCGTTTTCGTACCTTTGCCAATTTTATCGACAGAAAGGGGGAGAATTAATATGTAGTTCACACTAAAAATACATATGGTTTTCGGATCATTATGTAAGGAGGAGTGGTTTTTATGTTGAGACGAAGTATTGACTAAGGGGGAGTTTACATATCACCATAGTATTGTTGTCAAAGTTGTGATATGAGAACTTTGATGATGTGTAATAATACTATGACACTGTATAAGAATGATTGAGAGCTTTTGTTTTCTCATTGTTATGGCTACGGAACTTCAACAACTATGATGCTGAACTGAAAAGACGAAGTTTTCGAGTAATGTTGAAGCACCAAGGAGATCAATCATGTGGACGAGAAGCTACAAAGTTTTATTTATTTTGTAATCCATATGTATTGATAGTTTTGTCACTAAAATTGGCAAAGGGGGAGATTGTTGGAGCATTGCTCGGTCGAACTCGCATGCGTTGCTATCTCAAACATGTTTGTCAATATTAGTGATCAAAACTATATGTCTTGATTTCTAGTTTACTTATGACTAAGTCTCTGTCTAGGATAGTGAAGTGTAGTTGATCTCCAGCCTCCATGGCGATCATCTTACGAAGATGAAGAACTACTCGAGGAACCAGTGGAACTTCATCCGACTAAAAAGGTATATGGAAACTTGAACTTATATATCACTTAGAAGTCTACTCTATCTCCTACTCTTGAGACAATATTCATATAAGTATGATAGTTTTCATACATTCACATTTGCTATTTCGAGCCGAGTTCACTCGCCTATCTTTTTCTCGAAATATGTGTTGGTAAGCTTTTTCTTTAACCAATTTCATCTTTACCCGTGACGAAAGTCATGATGATGTTTCATCTTGAAAATAGCTTTGATGAGGATAGTCGTAAATAACGATTGTTATAACATGATAGAAGAATGTTTCAATGATTGAAATGTAGAGTTGAGATTACCAACTACGGATATAAGCATATATAATGTGTTCACACATTAATGTATAAATCCGAAACCAAGTGTGTGCACATGTGTGCATACGGTATTGGTGAAGGAGACAGGTTGGGTATGCGTACCAGCGGAAGTTTTCAACCGAAAATTTCTGCTGAGCTTGTAGTTTGCAAACTAGTAAACCAGTCTCCTTAGGTACTGATAGACACATTTTTGTGTCTACTTTGTCCTCAATGTCTGTATTGTTGGAACTCTATTTTTGTACTAATATTGTGTTTTTATGTATTTTTAGGAAATAAACATTAGGAGTAAAGGTTTTGTAGGTACACCTCTGGTAAACCCTCCGGAGACAACACTCCGCCACTAGGGCCACCTAGTGGTTTAACGGCTTACTGCACGTGCTAAGGGTAGTCATTTTATTTTATATTAGATTTGCTCGAGGACTAGCAAATAATAGGTTTGGGGGTATTTGATAGACACATTTTTGTGTCTACTTTGTCCTTAATGTATGTATTGTTGGAACTCTATTTTTGTACCAATATTATGTTTTTATGTATTTTTAGGAAATAAACATTTTTGGAAAATTCGGATCGAAAAGTTGATTTTGGCACCCGGAGGACAAGTGTTATTCGGACTCTCACTTTTGGATAAGGGGTAACCTAATTACTAAGGGGCACCCCCATCTCACCCCCAAGGCATCTGCTATTCGCACCCCAGTTCAGGATAGGGGGCATATCATCTTCAACCTTTTTGAATTTCAAATTTTGGCGGGAAAAATTGTTCTTGAACTGCAGTGAGTAGGGTTGAGGATTTGAAGGTGTTCCAGTGAGATTCAATGGCCCAAATTAAATGGGTTTGTTCCTAGGGCCTAGATAGAGCTGGTATGGGTGTTGGATTCGGTAAAAATTGGTTAGATAACCGGTGGGAATCAAATCAAGGAAAATATTCTAAAATAGGAAAAATATTCTATTCTTGGAATTCTTGGATGGAAGAGACGTGCATGGGTTGATTCTATTGGCTGGAAACAATCCATACAGCTCAGGGATGACGCGTGAGAAGAGATAAAACAGGGAACAATCCGTAACAAATCAGAGAATTAAAGAAAAAATATTTCGGAATATTTTCTTTAATGGCCGGATATTCTTGGAATTATTACGAGGATTTGAGTGACCTGTTGTATATAAATAGGTCTCTAATGTCGAGATGGGGGGGGGGTGGCAAGTTTGTTGAGAGTTTGGGGTCGAGAGAAGGTCCAGAAAAGCAGAAATCAAGAGTTGATGAAACTCTGTTTCTGCTGCTACTGCTGATGAAGAACACCAAGAACACGAAGAACAGACTCGCAAGGACAGTTGTTTATCAACAGTGTCTAAGACGCACATCCGTGGGTCGCAGTGCAGTCTAAATATCATCAGCACTTGTGTTTTATCGTTCATTCTGTGACGCTTTTTGAGCGTCGCAGATTACAGTTTTACACCATTTTCTTTTTTTGTCTCCATTGTAAACACCATTTGAGCTATAAAAATATATTTTGAGCGTGTTTTCATCATGAGGAACTAAAACCTAACACTGGGACGACGGAGGAGGCTGAATTTCATCCTTAGGGTAATTTATTTTATTCTTTTTTAAGACTTTTTGCATTAATCTAAAATTGAAATATGATATGAATTAATTAGTTGTTATTTAATTTAATGATGTATGCTTAGCTTAGTTGTTTTGATACATCATGCTTAGGACTTACAATCGATGTTTTGAGAATCTATCTTGGCAAAATCAGAGTCCATGTTAATTTTATTGAGTTTTATTTGTCAAAGAATATATGAATGAACCCTGTGTAGTGAATTCAGCCAAATCCTTAGTCCCAGTACCTCTCGCCCATTGTTAATATTTTTGTATATATAGTTTTATTAAATCTAAAATTCCATTTCCTTCACAAGTCTGAAACGAATCCTCTTTACTACAATCACATCAAAAATAAAAATCATTTTGGCGTCGCCGACGCGGATTCGTGTTTAGGTAGCAAATTTTTTTTTTTTTATTATTCTTTTTTGTTCCTCTTTACGTTTCTTTCTTTGTGTCTTCGAGTTGCAGGTTGGAAGATTGGACAATAAGGACTTGGAGAAAATCTCAAAGCTAAAAGAAAAGAAGAAAAAAAAAAGAAGACAAATAGAGTTTTTAGGATTTAGTTTTATATTATTTTTTTTAATTTTTAATATTTTTTTAGATATTTTTTTTTAGAATTGTATTAGGAAAAGTTGTGTAATATTTTTGCACTTTGGACTTGGACACTTTAATTTTTTTTAAAACCTACGGAAGGGTAAGTTAAATATAAAAACTGTGTGCAGGGAAGGACGACGATTACGATATCGTCTCGGCCCCTCGGGTTCGCACACTGACACCGGAGTCAGTGGCCCGAGTCGACCACAGCGGTTCTTCACCCGTCTGGTACGGGAGGTAAACTTCTAAACACCCGCGAATCTCCTGTCAGCGGGTTTACTGTATTCCTTAAGGTGATTCATTGATTGAGGACGAATTTGGACTGTTTTTAAATTCATAGTAAAGGGCAAAGCCTGGCCAATACAAGATAACGGTTCGAATTTCATCACAGCTCCCTTCTTGCCCGCCATAGGAAAACGAAACCTAAAGCGAACCTAAGCCTAAAATTTGGACTAGAAAGAGTACTATAGGGTATCGATCTTAACAGGACAATCATTCGAAAAATATTGGTTACTCTTTTAAGCACACCTCAAAGTTCTTGACGGTTTCTGCGAGTTGAATGCGTGACTGCGCCGCATTGGATCGGTGAGGTTTTGGGTATCAAAGCTCCACTGAGCTTCCCTCGCCTCGATTAAACTTGATTTAAATCAGATTGATTCCAGAGGGGTTTGCTTAAATTGTAACGAATTCCCTTTCGAAGGATTAGAAGCTGGTCTAGAAACAATCTAAGTGGAGCCATCATGCTTTTTGTTTGCTAGAAATTTTTAGGTTTGATTTGGTGGAGTCGGCCTGCTGTGTGTTTGTTTAGAACCTCCCTTCCTTAGGATTTTTGTTTGATTTGGTGGATTCGGCCTGCTGTGTGTTTGTTTAGAACTTCCCTTCCTTAGGATTTTTGTTTGTGTATACCAAGAGCGCTCGAGTTCTTTATAGAGCGTGCTTGGAAAAGAGATAATTTTGGCTGTTTGATTAGTGACGATCCTAAAAGATCTTCTTGTGGAAGCGGGGAGCTCGAAGACTCTGCTTTTGAGAGCCCCTTTTTTGGAAACTTCAGTTTTGAGAACCTATCTCTTCGTGAGGAAAGTACCCCTAGTACTTCTGTTGTGCCAGCAATGACAACTTTGAAAGATTACATGTTCCCAACAAGGTCCACCCGAGTCTCTTGCATTAAATTGCCAGCCACTACGGCTAATTTCGAGATAAAACCTAGTATTCTCCAGATGATCCCTATATTCTTAGGAAAGGATGATGAGAACCCTTATTTTCATATTAGGGACTTTGAGGAAATTTGTGGAACAATTAGGATAAAGGACCTTACCGACGAAGTCTTGAAACTTAAGATGTTTCCCTTTTCTTTGAGAGACAAAGCCAAGACCTGGCTGAACAACCTACCGTCTGAATCCATAGAAACATGGCAGGAACTTATCGCTACCTTCTATATGAAGTTCTACCCTAAGCATAAAACTGCAGCTGTTAGGAAGAACATTAGTACTAGTGTGCAACAAGAGGGAGAGTCTCTTTATAGATTTTTAGAGAGATTCAATGATCTTCTATCCCAGTGTCCTCACCATGGATTTGATAAGATGCAATTTGTAGAGATTATTTATAATGGTTTAGACTATTCGACCAAAGCCATGGTCGAATCTATGTGCGCTGGTGAGTTCACTAGTAAAAATGTTGAGGATGCTTTTACCTTGTTAGGAGCTATCGCTGAAAAATCCCAACAATGGAAGTCTTGTGTTGAACCCCCTAAAAGACTCTTGGTCAATAGAAGTAGCACCAATGTGGTAGATACAAGTTTTGGTTCAGATGCTAAGTTTGCTGCTTTATCTAGAAGGTTAGAAGTGTTAGAAATGGGTCAACCTAAAAATAAGTCCCTTGTTGAACCTAATAGAGCCTCTCAAATATCTAGTTGTGGAATAGAGCCCGATAACTCATTTTGGGAAGGTCAGGTTAGTGAAGAGCAAGCTCATGCTGTCTATAACAATGCTAGGTTTGAGAACCGTCAGAAGTTTGACCCCTACTCAGATACCTACAAGCCTGGTTGGAGAAACCATCCTAATTTCTCTTGGTCTAAGGGCCAGAATCAAGGACAGTCTAGTAATTCTCAGCCTCCTCCAGGTTTTGGTTATACTAAGAACCCTTCAGGACAGACCCAGAACCCATCTGAGAATAGAATAACTAGCTTAGAGGAAACCCTTAGTATATTAAGGAAGAGCCAGGAAATGCTATCACAAAGCCAGGAAATCTTAGTAAAAAGCCAGGGTAATTTTCAAGAGGAAACCAAACAGAATTTTAAGAATAGTGCCCAGTATTTTGCTAAATTAGAACTTCAAGTCGGCCAAATAGATAAGTATATTAATGAGAGAGAGGAAGTAAGGTTCCCTAGTCATACTGATCCTAACCCTAGAGGAGAGAAATCGTACAGTCATGTTAACTCTGTTACGACCCTTAGGAGTGGAAGGAAAGTTGATAATAAGGTTGCCACACCTGAAAGTGAACATGCTATAGTTCACCCTTCTGAGCCAGAAAATGAGGAGACTGATAGAGTCTCCAAAGAGACCAATGTAGGTCCTGATGAGCCCGACTTTGTTCCCAGAGCCCCGTTCCCCCAGCTGCTAGTTCCGACTAAGAGGGAGTCCAACTTTAATGATATATTGGAGGTTTTTAAGAAGGTAACTATCAACCTTCCACTACTACATGCAATTAGGCAGATTCCCTCTTATGCCAAGTTCCTTAAGGACTTGTGTGCGCGAAAGCGTAAGCTCAGTGTCCAGAAGAAATCCTTCATAGCTAGTCATGTGAGTTCTATTATTCAGAATACCACTACTCCTAAGTATAAAGATCCAGGGTCCCCTACCATTGCTTGTACAATAGGTAAATACCGTGTTGAGAAAGCGTTGCTTGACTTAGGAGACAGTGTGAACTTACTTCCGTACCATGTGTACCTTAATCTAGGACTTGGTGAGATGAAACCTACCCAGGTAACACTTCAGTTAGCTGATAGGTCCGTTAAAGTTCCTCGTGGTGTGATCGAGGATGTTCTAATAGAGGTTGACAAGTTTATTTATCCAGTGGATTTTATTATCCTAGATACCCAACCTGTCCCTGACCCATAGAACCAAATACCAGTGATTTTAGGTCGCCCGTTTTTAGCCACGTCTAATGCGATCATAAACTGTCGAAATGGTATTATGAATCTATCTTTTGGTAATATGACTATTGAGTTGAATATTTTTAGTGTCAATAAACTACATTCTGAGCTAGATGGCACGTGTATTGAAGAGGTCAACATGATAGGAACCTTAGTTCCGAAGTCTGTACCAAACACCGAATCGGAAGATCCATTAGAGAGTTGTCTAGCCCGTTTTAGCATGGATTTCGACGATGATAGCAACATTGAACAAGTAAATGCTCTGTTGGATTCTATTCCTATGTTAGATACCGATAGATGGAAATATAGGTTTGAATCATTACTAGCTACCGAATCTACCTTGAGCCCTTGTTTCAAAGAGCCTAAAGATACTCCTAAGTTGGACCCCAATTAGCATTTGTAGGCCCATCTGAGATTTTGCCTATAACTTCCGATTTGGATAGTGATCATGAGATTAGTCCAGTAACCGTGCTTCA
Organism: Papaver somniferum; assembly: GCF_003573695.1. Lineage (NCBI taxonomy): Eukaryota > Viridiplantae > Streptophyta > Magnoliopsida > Ranunculales > Papaveraceae > Papaver > Papaver somniferum. The sequence goes on from NC_039366.1 coordinate 10,256,254, forward strand.
ACACAATAAGAAAACTCTAGGGATGACCATAGAGGATATGAAACATATAAGTCATATAGCTCGTATACCTCAAAAGAATTTAGAGGATGAACCACCTGATTATAACTCAGAGAAAGCAATTGACCTTTTTCAGGAACCGGATGGTCTAGAAATTAGGAATATTGTGACTAGTTTATCTAGAGACAACCAAAACTCTAAGTTTGGGGTTAGTGAACTAGAAGAAGCTCTATAGTATTTTAAATACTCTTCGGATCCGGAAATTCAAGCCATAGTTAAAGGTCTTACGGAGAATAGTGATTACCATAAATTTGGGGGTAGAGATTGTAAATTATCCCCAGTATAAGTCCCTAACTTGGGACTCAAGCCTAGTGCATCTGAGGTATCGCTTGAGTCTATTCATACTCCACAACCTGATCTGCCTGATACTGTTCAGGAGGAAATCCATATATTAGAAACCCGTTTTTCGGATGAATCTATTTTTCAAGACACTCTTATGAAGCCCAACTGGAGGCCCTGGATAGATCCGGTTGTATTGCAAGTAACCTTAGATGAGGATGTGCTCCTTCTGTTCATTTTTCTGAACCAGTGCAGTTGTCTCATATTGGTGTTAGCTCTATTTGGTATTATGGACCCACAACTTTTTCGGCTATTGGTATATGACTTTGGAAGGTGAAGATCCTTTTTGAGGTAACCCAATCTCACGCAACACGGTAATATCTTTCCTCAACCCTTTTTGCTTCAAGTGGTAACAATTTCTCCTCGTTCATGCTATTAATTTTATCATTAGAAACATTGAGGACAATGTTAGATTTAAGTTTGGGGGGTATGGGAGAAACTTTTTAGTTGCACTTTTGAAACTTCTAGCGTCACATGGTATCTGGTTAGCTAAGTTTACATACGGTTTCTCACCGAAAAGATAGAAATTGGAATGCTAGAGATAACAACTTATTGAGACATTAGAGAAAAAGACATTGAGATCCTTGAAATTCAGGAGAGAACTTGTTCCTTTTAGAGGGTAACCGTGATGGACCTAACCATACATGATGGAAATGCAAGTGGTCAGGAAATGACAGAAAGACAAAGCAACCTCACAATGTAGTCTTAGTTACTGGATTGCGACTCTCTCAGTAGAAACTTATCATCATCAACAAGCGGAGCGACATCAAAATCTATGAAGAAAGTGAAGACGTTTTAGGTTTAGAAGCAACAATAGAAGAGAATAATTCAAAAATCAAAGTTGAAGTTATAAGAGCAAATGATATAAGTTGTTAGAATCCATGATACCAAGACATCACAAGTTGCAAAGATCCAAGTTTTGAAAGTCCTTCTCTCATGGCCATGTAAGTTTTTGCCTTGTAATTTTTTGTTGAAAAAAAAAATGAATGAAAAAAAAAAATGAAACATCATTACGTTCTTTTTGTTCAATAAGGCCATAGGGAAGAAGAATTTTATGAGTCAAGCAAGAAATCGAAGAGAAGAGTTAATTGTCAAGGTTCTATGAGGTTCGAGAGTTTATCATCAACAGTTGAAGACCGAAGAAGGCGTTGTTTTTACTGAGCACTGTGAGAGAGTCGAAGAAAGATGCATTTTGGTTGCTTTGTTAGTCTGCTTTCAATCTGGCACAAGATCTTTCTAGCAATGGTTTAACTCATCACACGTAATTAGTCCAGCTGTGTAGCAGATGTCCCTCTCATTTATCTCTCTCTCCTAATCTTATCCAGCTGTAAAGCAACGGACACATCTTACAATGTTTATCTAGTTGTGTAGCGAATATCTCTTTATCTAGCAGTCGTGTGGATGTGTCTCCCCTTTTCTTCAGTTAGCTTTAGAGCTGACACCTTTAATTTCTCTGGCATTATAGTTACCTGGAGATAGGTTGAGAATATGTATGTCCTCATAGCTCTTTGGATACTTGTGACCAATTAGGAGTAAAGGTTTTGTGGGTACACCTCTGGTAAACCCTCCGGAGACAACACTCCGCCACTAGGGCCTCTTAGTGGTTTAACGGCTTACTGCACGTGCTAAGTGTAGTCATTTTATTTTAGATTAGATTTGCTCGAGGACTAGCAAATAATAGGTTTGGGGGTATTTGATAGACACATTTTTGTGTCTACTTTGTCCTCAATGTATGTATTGTTGGAACTCTATTTTTGTACTAATATTATGTTTTTATGTATTTTTAGGAAATAAACATTTTTGGAAAATTCGGCTCGAAAAGTTGATTTTGGCACCCGGAGGACAAGTGTTATTCGGACTCTCACTTTTGGATAAGGGGTAACCTAATTACTAAGGGGCACCCCCAGCTCACTCCCAAGGCATCTGCTATTCGCACCCCAGTTCAGGATAGGGGGCATATCATCTTCAACCTTTTTGAATTTCAAATTTTGGCGGGAAAAATTGTTCTTGAACTGCAGTGACTAGGGTTGAGGATTTGAAGGTGTTCCAGTGAGATTCAATGGCCCAAATTAAATGGGTTTGTTCCTAGGGCCTAGATAGAGCTGGTATGGGTGTTGGATTCGGTAAAAATTGGTTAGATAACCGGTGGGAATCAAATCAAGGAAAATATTCTAAAATAGGAAAAATATTCTATTCTTGGAATTCTTGGATGGAAGAGACGTGCATGGGTTGATTCTATTGGCTGGAAACAATCCATACAGCTCAGGGATGACGCGTGAGAAGAGATAAAACAGGGAACAATCCGTAACAAATCAGAGAATTAAAGAAAAAATATTTCGGAATATTTTCTTTAATGGCCGGATATTCTTGGAATTATTACGAGGATTTGAGTGACCTGTTGTGTATAAATAGGTCTCTACTGTCGAGATGGGGGGGGGGGGGGTGGCAAGTTTGTTGAGAGTTTGGGTTCGAGAGAAGGTCCAGAGAAGCAGAAATCAAGAGTTGATGAAACTCTGTTTCTGCTGCTGCTGGTGATGAAGAACACGAAGAACAGACTCGCAAGGACAGTGGTTTATCAACAGTGTCTAAGACGCACATCCGTGGGTCGCAGTGCAGTCTAAATATCAGCAACACTTGTGTTTTATCGTTCATTCAGTGACGCTTTTTGTGCGTCGCAAAATTACAGTTTTACACCATTTTCTTTTTTTCTCTGTGACGTTCATTCTGTGACGCTTGTGTTTTCATCATGAGGAACTAAAACCCAACACTGGGACGACGGAGGAGGCTGAATTTCATCCTTGGGGTAATTTATTTTATTCTTTTTTATGACTTTTGCATTAATCTAAAATTGAAATATGATTTGAATTAATTGGTTGTTATTTAATTTGATGATGTATGCTTAGCTTAGTTGTTTTGATACATCATGCTTAGGACTTACAATCGATGTTTTGAGAATCTATCTTGGCAAAATCAGAGTCCACGTTAATTTTATTGAGTTTAACTTGTCAAAGAATATATGAATGAACCCTGTGTAGTGAATTCAGCCAAATCCTTAGTCCCAGTACCTCTCGCCCATTGTTAATATTTTTGTATATATAGTTTTATTAAATCTAAAATTCCATTTCCTTCACAAGTCTGAAACGAATCCTATTTACTACAATCACATCAAAAATAAAAATCAGGTACGCATACCCGTACGCGTACCCATGGAAGTTTTCGAACCGAAAATTTCTGCTGAGTTTGTAAACTCAAATCCGGTAGCTAAGGTACGCATACCCGTACGCGTACCCAAGCTGGTTATTTCTCAAATCGGTAGTTCATGAACTTAAAACAATAAATTATAAGGAATGCAATCTTTGCAAACCGTGAGTGTATTGTTCATAAATTGATTCAAATGGATCAAACCGATTTTGTTTCAATTTTGTCTATGAATAAAGACCTAAGCAATTGAAAAACTCTTCAAAGGCCATGAACTACCAAGTGATTCAAGTATAAACACAAATCGTGGCATGTCAACAAACTTCAACGAAGAGCGAATTGATTACCAAACAAGCTCAAACTTGTTCAAAAGACCGCTGAGGTATGTAAGATTTTATCTTCGTCAAAGAAGTCAGTTTCCAAGTATAAGACAAGACCACTAGTGAAGAAAATATGGTCAAACATTCTAAGGGACAAGGTGCAATGAATTCCTTTCAAAGAGGTTATGGTGGACAAATTGTTGTTCACCGCAGCACAACTTGATTGTGTTGTTTGGTGCATCTTGTCTCATGCGCATGTTCAAAAGAGACAAGAATGTGCACACCTCAGGCTTTAGGAAAAGAATTTGTTGTTTTTGTGTTTTCTTTTCTTAGCATTGTTGTGTTTTGGAAGTTTGGAATTCTTCCATATCTAATTGAGATTGGAAAGGACTTCCCTGTCAAATCAATAAAAGTGGGTTATTCTCGACAATTCTATCCTTCTTAGGGTTGTGAGTTGTGCATGCATGGACCTGTGTTTAAAGGTTTCGTAACTCTACTTTCCTTTTTCCTTCTCCGAAACCTCTTTTTATTTTAAGACTACTTGTTGAGTTCAAATTGTGAATTCCTCTCACAGAACCGTACACATATGGATACTCCAAGCATCATGTCTTCTGATTGAAAATATGTTAATATGATTGTTAAGCGATCAATCATGAAGGAAAAAGAAAATCTCCGTTACCACCAACTTTGAAAAGAAAAAGAAGGAATGTGAGGAAGCCAAGAACTGTTCCTTCAAATTCTCAGAAGTTTGATGTTCTTGAAGAGTTGAAGGAAACAAGGAAGAAGATTAAACAAATAAAGGCTTTTGTTATGAGAACTCTTGAAATTCAGAAGTCCCTAGTTCGACATCATCATCCCAGAAGATTTGTTGGAATTGATTCCTTTCTTTACGAACCATATGTTCCCATGGATGTTGACGACAAGGAGTTCGGGGACGATACAAAATTTTTCAGAGGTCTCAATGTCTAGGAAACTTCTTATGAGAATTTATCCTTGTGTTTTTCAGAAGGATAACTAGGGTTTGGAATAGCCATTATTGTGAGTACACATAGTTATGTTCAACGTTTTTCATCTTCAATGTTTTTAGAATTATTTCTTTAAATTCTAAAGCTTATTTGGAAGATGATTTTGCAGTATATTGCAACTTGTTATGGGATATGTGTGTTTGCGCCCGTGAACTATGGGGAGAGTCTTTCATATGTCGATATGCAAGTATTGATAAAAGATTGAATGAACTTTTGACAAACAAAAGATAAGCTTATTGAATCATTATGCAAATATTGATGGAAGATAGGACGAGCCTTTGTTTACAAATATTAAGTCTATTATATGTCATTGTGCAAATAGTGATGAAGAATATAATGAATCTTTTTTTATTCCGCAATATTGATCTTCCCTGATCCATATCTTATGTATATACTGTGCGGCTCCGTAAGTTTTCTTATGTGAGCATTTCCGATTACGTTAATCATGGGATCTCTTGTGGTTAATTTAATTGAGATTTTTGGATACAAATTCATATTATGTGATTTGTTAATGTCCAAAAAAATCATTCTTTTCTTGTGAAAGTAAGGTCGCTCTTGTTGTTCTTTCGGGAATGACATTTTATGGGGGAGAGTTCTTAATTAAACTTATGCATAATTTCCAAATCTTTGTGGGGAGTGCGGATGTGGAATATTATAAGGGTTATCTTGTATCTTTATAAACTCCTTGATGAATGCATTTAGTTTCGACTATATGATTGCATCTAAAAAAGTTGATATGTACTTTGTTTTGGTCATGAAGTGTCTCTATGGAAATTTCATCAGGATCCCACTAGTTTTCGTACCTTTGCCAATTTTATTGACAAAAAGGGGGAGAATTAATGTGTAGTTCACACTACAAATACATATGGTTTTCGGATCATTATGTAAGGGGGAGTGGTTTTCATGTGAAATGAAGTATTGACTAATGATTGAGAGCTTTTGTTTTCTCATTGTTATGGCTACGGATCTTCAACAACGACGATGTTGAATTCAATATCTTTGGAATCATTGGAGTACTTGGAAGTGACGAAGATTACGAGTAATGTTGACGAACCAAGGATATCAAGCATGTTTATGAGAAGCTGAAAAGTTTACTTACTTTGTATTCCATATGTATTGATAGTTTTGTCACTAAAATTGACAAAGAGGGAGATTGTTAGAGCACTGCTCGGTTGAACTTGCAAGCATTTCTATCTCAAGCTTGTTTGTCAAGTTTAGTTTCCAAAAAAATAAATCTTGATTTCTAGTCTACTTATAGTTGAGTCTCGGACTAGGATAATAAGTGTAGTTGAACTCTAGACTCCACGGCGTTCATCATGCAAAGACGAAGAACTACTCAAGGAACTGGTGGATCTTCATCGACAAAAAGGTATGTGGAGACTTGAACTTATCTATCACTCAAAAGTTTATCTATTTTATCTCCTATCTTCAAACAAAATTCGTATTGCTATATAGACTTCGATTATACACATTTACTATTTCGAGCCAAGTTTATCTCGCTTATCTATTTCTCGAAATATGTGTTGGTAAGATTTCGCTTTGGCCAAGTTCATCTTTACTCGTGAAGAAAGTCATGTTGATCATTTCAATGACTTGAAAATCGCTTTGATGAAAAATAGTTTGTGAATAACAACTATATAACATCCTCTAAGAATGTTTCAATGATTGAAATGAGAGTTTAAAATATATAACCGTGAATGGATATAAACATTGTATGTGAACTCATACTTGTGTAAGTCCAAAATACTTGAAGAAAAGTATGCGTACTTTACCGGTTTAGGATGTCCGGAGCTAAGTCCACGTACTTGTACGCGTACTGCCGGTAGTTCACATCCCGTGAATTTCTGCTGGAGTTTGTGAACTGAAAACAAACTCAATCTGGGTACTTAAGTATGTGTATCGGTATGCGTACTTAAATGGGTTATTTTCTAAAAACGGTTTATTCGTGAACCAAGACATTTATAAATTAAGGAATGCAATCTTTGCAAACCATGACTATAATGTTCATGAATCGATTCGAGTGAATCAAAATCTTTTTTGTTTCGATTGTGTCTTATATACTTCTATGAGATGTAAGCAATTGAACAACTCTCTAACTAGTTCTTTTAAGTCATTTGAACTAGTTATGGTGAAGATGAATAAGGTTGATATGAAAGTGCTCATATGGATAACCATTGGTTAACTATTGTTGAACCAACTAGGTGTACAGGTTTAGGTACAGTTACTCAAACCTAATGAAGTTACATTTCATTTGTTTGTAACAAGCTAAGTGCGATCTAACGGTTGAAATATATTAGCTTGAATCTAATCAGGTTTTCATCTAACAGTGAATATTCAATGCTTTGTTACCGAGGTAACTTAGATTGCAAACCCTGATTTGGAGACTATATTGTAGCGCCCCCAAATCTAGCAGCTGACTAATCTAAGAGATTAACTAAATAAAGAGGCACTAAGAATCTAAATCACTTACTTAAGCATTCAATTAAGAAATATGCTACAAAACTTAACCCAAAAACTAGCCCTGCTCTGAAATATATATATATACAAGAACTCCTCTCAAATGATACATATACATTATTCATTTGGTTTACAAATATAATATACCACATAATAAATATAGCAGAAGTTAACCAACTAACGAACTCAACCCTCGAAGCTTTCGCTGCGCAACTCTGATCTGTCTCTGAAACTGAAAGTGGGTGAGCACATCATCTCTAAAAAGGGTGCCCAGTAGGAATAACATTTAACTTTCAAGTAATCAAGGGCATGATTTTGAAAACAATAATGTTTTCCCAAATATCAAAAAGTGACCAAGTCACTGAAATAAACAAACATGTATATGAAAAACTCCTTCTTCAAACAATGTATAATATTGATTCCAATTCCACACTGAATAATAATATTGTGGTGTATCTCCCTAGCCATAGCATAAAAGTAGAAAGTATGTAGGTATAAATGCGAAGGAGAGTATTCTATATACCACAAGTTGAAATTCTTATTTTCCATAACAATTCATATGACAAACAAACATTACAAGTCCTTTCCAAAACATGGAAAGATTAATAGAATCAACATAATTATCGTAATGCAATTTAAACAAAGCATAGAATGCACGAACAAAGAATGCATGAGTTTGTTAAGCATAAACTTTTGTAAAAGAAACAATGATCGTTACAGAAGATTCAAATGTAATACAACCTTCATAACTCAGCTTCACTATTTCAGGACCACTACCTGTAATTATACCTCCACTAGATATTCAATTTCCATTTCCACAAAGTGTCAAACACAAACAGTACCACAACCTTCGCCTTAGCATCACCAATGCCACACAAACAAAACCACCAACACCAATCTCTTGTTATCAACTCCACCTACACAGATAACTCCACCACCACTACAACACTCACGACAGCAACAATACCGCAAAATTTCACTTGAGAGTCTCAAAAATAACACCATATACAATTCTCCTCCACTTAGATTAACCCATAATACCTACAATCTCATATAGACACAACCAGACTAACTTCAATTCCATCTGCAATTTCCATCAAACACAAATCATCTCAAACAATATTTCAAACTCAATAATCCTTTCACTATCAAACCATTTCTAACTGCAGCCACAGATTCATTGTTTGATCACCTCAACCTCAGTTCAAACACAAACATATAAACCCAACAATATTTAGAAATATACTCAAAATATCAAAGTTAAATCAATTAAAAACTAACCCGAGCATTAATATCTTCTGAATTGTTAATTCACCAAATCAATTCTGCTGAAACCCCAATTATCTTCAATTCTTTATCAAAGTCAACTTCAGAACTTCAAATAACCACAACCCTTTTTCTGTAATTACTAGAAACTCCATTACCCATTTCAAATCCTTCTATTCCGTCTTTTAATTCTTTCCTGAGCTTTCCCATGAATTACTAATTCTCAAATTTGGGGAAGAACACGAAACAATTACTCTCTGATTTTTCAACAAAACCACTTCACCTCATCAATTAAGTAATAACCCCTTTGTCCTTTATCCTTCAACAACACTATATCATCACCAATTCGAACCTTAATTCAATTTCCAGAAAAACCTCAATCTTCTCAGATCTTCACTAAATTCCTAAATCAACAGCTAACTCTATTCACTTGTTTTAAACACACAGAACCCATCATCAATTGATTGATTTCATGGCCAAATCCATATAATTCTTCGATCAATTCCTTACTCAGAAACCCTAACTTCTAATTCACTTTCTTCTTCGAGTCTGAATCAACCAAAGACAGTAACACCATTACCACCAACTACATCATGATCTTCTCCACTTCTACCGATCACAGAACTTCAATTTGATCTCTCAACTCGCAGAAGAAGAAGAACATGAGAAGAAGAAAAGAGAAAACAAAAAAATGAAAAATGAAGAAGAAGAAGAAAATACGAATTTATCTTCTAGATCGACAAGAGATAAGGACGACCAAATTGCTGAGGTGCGAAGGCGGCTAAACTTGCCCTTCAAACAAATTTGTTGATATCTTCTTCATCAGATATCCGAATGACACGTTCGAGTAGTCCATTCTGTGTAATTTTTCGAGATCTATCCAATGATACTAGTTTCGTATCTAGATCATTGTTAGATTAATTTCTATTAATTAATGTTCGTGTTAAACTAATCGAGTTATTATCGGATAATTCGTCACTTGACTGGTCTAATAGCGTTGATGAGCTTCAGGGTCTTTGCATATATAAAGGAGAACTCCCACACCTCCTATGTGATACTAGTTGTATAAGATAGAGTCGATGTGATCCTGTAGGTTAATGGCTTGAAGACTTCGTTGGGATTGTGAAGCCAGACCCAACTATTTTCTCTGTAGTTGCGTGATCTGATCTTGCTGTTTCTATCGTGATTGAGTGCAATCGTAAGATTGGCTTGAGATTTATATCTTCGATAGGCAAGATAGAAAAGTAGTCACAAACAACTTTGTCTCATCGTTTGTGATTCCACAATATCTTGTTTCGCTAGTCGGTTAAGATTATTGTTAGGTGGTTGATATTTCTAGGCTTTTCTTCGGGAATATAAGTCCGATATACTAATTGGTTCATGTTCACCTTGATTTATCAAATGACGGAACAAAAATCATAGGTATTTCTGTGGGAGACAGATTTATCTATTACCGTAGACTTTTCAGTGTGATACAAATTTGTTTATTAAAGTTTTCGACTTTGGGTCGTAGCAACTCTTAGTTGTGGGTGAGATCATCTAAGGGAATCAAGTATGTATTATCCTACTGGGATCAGAGACGTAAGGAGCGCAACTGTACCTTGAATCAATGTGAGATTGATTTGGGTTCAACTACAGTCCAGACCGAAGTTAGTTTGTAGTAGGCTAGTGTATGTAGCGGCTTAATACAGTGTATGTTCAATATGGACCAGGTCCCGGGATTTTTCTGCATTTGCGGTTTCCTCGTTAACAAAACTTCTGGTGTCTGTGTTATTTCTTTCTTGCATTATATTTTGTTATATAATTGAAATATCACAGGTTGTGCGTTGAATCGGTCAATTGGTAAATTCAACCTTTGTTTGTTGATTGAAATTGATTGATCCTTGAACATTGGTCTTTGGTACCGTTCAAGTGATTTCTCTATTATTCAATCAGGCTCGCAGAATTCTATTTTTTTGAGTGAGGATTGAATCGAGAAATTGAGATATAACTCTTTGATATACTTTTTATTAAGATTGAGTCTGACTGTCTAGTTGATTCTCTTAAAAGTATGTTAGAGTTAGTCCATACAGATTCCTAAGCGAAATATTGGGTGAGGCTGTTAGACCCACGCTTTTTCACTCTCATCCAGTTATTCAACAACCAGTGTTATCATGACCTCGTATCCTTCGCCTATGTGGCTTGTGGCACGAGATCACACCCTAAGTGGGGTTTCTTTGGACCGAGTGTATCCAATCTAGGAACTCCTTCTACTCCACTGGTCATGTTTCTACACCCTATACCGGAGAACTTATTCGCTGAGTGGTTCGTTCTCAGTGGCCTCCAGCGGATAAGCTTTTGTTTCGCCCCAATATAAGTGACTTCTCATGGATTTTCCCAATATTGCGCGTGTTAGGGCTTAGGGTCGCCTCTTATGTGATCGTGCTAAAACGCCGTCCCACGACCACGCGAACTAAGTTGACACGCCAAAATTGGGTACCCAACCTCCCTATTTAGAGATTTTAAAATATTGACTTGCTGCCCCTATTGAGGTCTTACGAAATTATTGTGTGGACTTTGTTTCGCCTTTGGCTTGCTCGCGTATAGAAAGAACTTTGCTTCATATTAATGTTTCTTTGGGTGGTACATAGCTTGCTTTCTTTGTTACATCGTTTTAGCATCATGGGTGCTGTTCCCTCGCATATAATTTTCGCATGATGACTGGGACGCGATGAATGATCTTTTTTCTTTCTTCTCCTTTTTCTTTCAAGATTGTGTAAAGACTTAACCTTTAGCATGGCCGTTTTTGTTATTACGCTTGTAGATTTGTTCAGGTGCTTCACTGTGTGATTCTTCGATCCTCCTTAGTGTAGACGTGGGTTGAGGCTCCTCATCGACACCTTGGTTTCTCCTTGCTGTTGTTTGGACCTAGTTCTCGTGTTGAGCCATCCTTACCCATCGTTCATTCTGATACAGTGCCCTCTTGCTCATCTTATTTCCCTTTTGCCCATATTGATACACTTCGCTCCACAGTTGTCCATCCATTTACTTTGCCCTTTCCTCTCTTTCAATGTCTCTTTCTCTGTAGGATCTTTTGTAACTTTATCCATATTTTATCCCCAATTCGTATTCTCGCACCTTTCTTTTCAGGTTCTAGTTTTCTATCATCAATCGTCCATGCTCTTGAGAAAGATTGACGCGTTCTTGTTTCAGCATTTTTTCTGTTTCTTTCCATCGTGCCAACGTCTCTTCGTACGCGCGCTGTGTGGTGAGTATCTCTTCATTTGACTTTGGTGGTAGGATTGGTTCTCCTTCCTTTTATCGTTCGCGCCGGAATCTAGCATTGGTATTTCTGGATCGTATGGCTTGATCCATTCTGTCCAATACTGCAGATTTTCTGTGATAGTAGCCAGTTCCTTCCCACTTCTATTGTTAAAGTTGCCTCTTTGCATCACTGGAACCTCCGGTGTCTTGAAGAGAAGAGATTTGAAAGAATATTTCCGAACCAAGATAAGGAAATGTGAGCAACCTTGAGAGAATTTTCTGAGCACAACGAGGAGATGTTGTGTCTATCACAATTTTATGACGGAGAGTAAGAGAATTCAAAATTGGATCCCCATGAAGTTTCGATAAATATCGCTGCAACTTTGCAAGCCTCCAGTAAGGGAAAAAGCTGCGAGTTCAAAATTGAATTCGCGGCACCAGAACCGTAAGATATGCTAGATATGACATCATCAAACTGGAAACTTAACTACAGTTATCTAGCCGGATTTCTAAACATACGCGTATCTTTTCCAGGATATTTCACATACCTACCTTTTCCAAATACCGGGTCTTCATATTCTTTCTCTATTTTTGGCGCCAACAAAAGGTCATTTTCCAAGTTAATATGCATACTGCATCTCCTAAGAACGACTAGAAACTCCAGGGTCTTTGATGGGCCTAACACCTAGGTAAAAAATGAAAAGATATGAGAACAAAATGCGTAACATTACAGTAATAATGATGCAAAGTTGGATCCTCGTTAGATCAAGTATAGAGACACGGTGACTACGGTTACCTCGTTAGATTCCACATGATGAATTGCTTCACTTTCCATCAAAGTTGGATCCTAGATGAATATACCATATGATTATTAACCACGCATGTACAATATTTTTAGTTGCAGGCATAATTTTATTAAGTACAAACCTCAGAGTGAAATTGTGGGCAGTAATAAGATGTCGATGGCATGGTAGAATATCCCATTTGATACATAAAATTTGGCTGAGCAGTTGAGCTACTTAATACGGTACTACTATTTAATGAAGACAACACTGAAATTCCATGTGAGACTGTTTCATTGTTATCAATAATATCCAAAACAAGCGCTGGTGTTACGTCTGGAACATCAGTATGAAGAGGAGATATTTCTTCTACATCTGTATTAAGATGAAATACATTCTTTGTTTTTATATGAAAATGATAACTATATACATGCATATAAGATAAAACAAAACCACTAATACCTACAACTAGAGATAAAATTTTTGAATTCGTTGATTCGGTGTAGGCATTTTTCTTCCCATTTTTTATTTTTCACTGCCGGCTTGGCCCCAAAAATAAGGATTGTGAGCCAAGTTCTGGTATAAAATATATGGAATATCTTGGAAAATATGTGAAATATCCTGGAAAAGATATGCGTATGTTTAGAAATCCGGCTAGATAACTGTAGTTAAGTTTCCAGTTTGATGATGTCATATCTAGAATATCTTACGGTTCTGGTGCCGCGAATTCAATTTTGAACTCGCGCTGCGAGTTCAAAATATTTTCCCTTGCTGGAGGCTTGCAAAGTTGCAGCGATATTTATCGAAACTTCATGGGGGAAAAGAGAGTGAAGATTGTTAGAGCAAAGATGACTTCCACCAACCAACAGGCGAGTTCTTGTGGTGGACAGAAAAATGATGGTAATGAGAGATTATTGTGTTGTTTATCAAGTTTTCATGATAGATAGAAAAATGGTGGTAATGAAAATAACAAACGAACTTTGAAAGATGATGTTTTATGGTTGATAACTATCAGGTGAGGATAAATCCTCCCTGTTTCTAGCGCCAAAATGTAGTTGCGAAAAATCCCACAATTACACCTGTTGTAATGATAATAACACAAAGCTTAAGTCACATGTATCAACTCAAACATTAATGATATTATTCACCACTTTCGCACTACAATGATCTTCACAAACTCTTTGGATTGAACGTATAGAGGACTTACAATGATTTTGAGATGAACTTACATACAACAATGGAAAAATACAAGATGAATGTTAAGCTCTTAAGATATTCTCTTGATTCTCTAGGTGGTTTTCTTAGCTCTCCTCTCTTCACTTATCTCTCTCTCGCTATCATTTTGAACCCTTATATAGGCAAATATATCAGTAGAAGACAACTAAGGGTCACATGCAAGATCTCGGTTAGCTGATCTTATATCAGTTTGTCATATTCGCCAGGCTTTTGAGGATGTCCCTGTCCTTCGCGCTACCTGCCATGTCTTTCGCACAGCTCCTTTCAGACCAATCTTCGTTCTGTCTTCGTCGGATAATTGTTTCCTCGCAGTCTTTCTTTATCATCACGCTTATGTTCTTCGACTTGACCTTTGATTCCTGTAGAGACTTCGTGTTTAGGATTATCTTTATTTGGGGCGAAGTTAAGCTATGTCTTGTGTGATATTTCGCCCCTACAATAGTGATAGCTTTTCTTTCCATCAAAGAATCTTAGCAATCAAGCTATCCCTTTCATAGCCGATCTTCATGAATCTTCCTTGTAGTGTTCGCATTTGTTTGCCGTCATAAAGAAGACTCTAGTTCAAAAATGGACTACTCTATAGTCCACAACCAAATGAGTATGGGTATGTGGGCCAAAAATGCAACAACGATACCATAACCAATTAACTCAACATCTCCCCTCCTTTAAAATGCTAAGTCATATAAGCTCCCACGTCGCACGATAAGGTTAACACCCCTCTCAAGTTAAATTAGACAAAAGCTTTGAGGAAGAACAATCGTGGAGACGACAAGTGGGGACTCTATTGGTCGAGACATTAAAATATGGATTACACTCTGTTTACACCCTATATTTAACTGGCCGTTTGTAACACCGTTAGCCAAAACGTGGGTATACAATACTTATGTGTGATTTTACAACTAACTAATTATTTACACTTGGTTTACACCAAATACTTAACTGGACGTTACTAACGCCGTCTGATGTGGACAATACCTCCGTTAAAATGTAACCCTAAACCTAATGGAAACCATAACTTGATTTTTCCGGCCGCTGCCGATTTTTTCACACTTCCTTCTAAAATCTCCGAGCCCTATATCTCTTCTATTCACTATCTGCTTTGCTCTCTTTTGATCACGTCTCTGAGGGAAAAAATGGTTTCCCGTCTCCGCTCTCCACTTCCAGAATTCTATGTGTATAAAGCTTCAACACCATTAAATATAGAACCATTATTTGAATTTGTTACAGGAAGTTGTTTCTTAGGAAGAAGTTGTTTGTCTGCTACAATTAGTGTTAGGGTTTGATTTAGGGTTTGAATAGAGAAGAAATTAGGGTTCGTATGTATGGTTTGATTAGGATTTTGCATTGTTTGTAGATTTTTGTTTAGGCTCCAGGTTGAGTTTCGTGGATGCTAATTTAATTGTGAGATTTTGTGTGTTAGTGCAGTTTAATTTGGGGAGATGCAGGTACATGGTTTGAGCTCTAGCAAAGAGAAAAGGAAATGGTGCCTGTACAAGTCGTGCTAAACCTAGATGTCAAGCTTTTCAACTGATTGACTTTCGATGTTATTAAGGTCACATAAACTCTTATTTGGATATCACTTATTAATTTCAATTTATATGTTGACGGGTAACTACAAACCTTCCAAAGTAGAATCCCATAGCATAAACTTCTAATCGTTTTCTGTTACAGATGATCCATTGATAAACAATTTGAACCCATTTGCAGCATAATAGTGGGACTTTTATACAGTGGTAAGAACCATTATGATACTCCATGAGAGTTTGTTAAATGTATTTAAAAAAACTGTATTCTTTGTTGGAAATGCGTACTTAAATTACAATGAACCAAGACCCTAGAGAGAAAGTTCAGTCTAGGTTTGGTTTGTTTCGCTTTCAATGGATTGTTTGTTGGTAAGGGGCCTTCCAAGTGTAAAACTTCATGTCTTCATATCCATCTATTGATTGGTACTAATTCTACTGTGCACATGTTCCCTATTAAATGTTGGCATAAACTTAATGATCCAATAATGTTTGCTCGATATTGGAGTTCGTTTGTTCTCCTTCAATCCTGCAACAATTCTTTTGATTGATTTCAGAAAGATGACGGTCTAACATTGCCAGATTGATTTTGGAGAGGCGATCATGCTCCACTTGCTCGAAATACATAATATTTGGAGCTTATATTTGATTTGGATGTGCATGGATGTTTCCCTCTACGTAATGTGTATGAGTACACTACTTAGAGTTATGTGCTTTTTCGTGCTCGGCCCTCTACTTGGGTATTTGTTTTTCTGCCGAAAATAAATTCTAATTGACACCAGGTTTGTGGTGTCTGATGCCGAATCCTTTGCAAGCACAAAAGTGAAACAGTTAAGCGTTGTCATCTTTTCAAATTGATCCTTCTCATCGTTTATGTGATTGCCTATTATATCTATGCTTCAACTAGAAAAAATATCAACTGGTGCTTGAGTTTTGCTTAACTTTGTTTGGTTTTCAAATCGTTATGGCTAAATTATGAGAAAAAACTATTAGTTTGAGATGTGCCTTACCATTAGATGTATTCTCTATTGGAAGCATTTGTGGTATGTCCCTCGTAATGATGGACATAAATTTTGGAACTGCATAATTACAATGTCACTTATATATTAATTGACCGTGACTCTTGGTCGGACTACTATTAAGGAAAATACCAGGATACATCTAATTATTGTCATATTAGGATGAATTTAATATAAACATCTTCAATAAATCATAGAAATTGCATTGGACATCTAATTCCTTTACATGGTAACATGCATCAGTTACGTACTCAGTATTTTCTTTTTCCGTCTATGAGAGTAGCAACCTGTTTCCTATAACTTGATTCAAAATAAAGCTAGACAAAAACTTTGGCAGGTAGTTTTCACTGTAGATCAGACCCAACAAGAGGGAGTGAACCCATTACGCTAGTCTACGCTCTGGCTTGGATCTCATAAGCCGTCACATCGTCGTTTTGTGAAGATGCAACAATCACCGAAGTGATAAGAAAACTACAACCACCTATTTTTTCTTTTTTTTTTTTTACATCTTCAATACATTTGTACAAGACATAACAGTCCAGTACATGTTAATTAATCCAACTAGGACACGAGCATAATAATATGATATGAAGCTTTTGGAGTGTTGGGTCTTAGGCTCGGGGCTTGCGCAGGGTGCAATTTCAAATCATCCCAATAAAATTGTTATTTTTACAACTGTTTGGTGCATTGCCTGTACCTTCGACATCTTTTTTTCATATAATAAAAGAACATCTCATTAAAATCCTAAGTATGCATTGGGATGGGGAGAGGCGAAGTCCAGCCACACCAAATCAAAAAACCCAAGCATGTCGCCACACCAAATCATTAAAATTCTAAGCATGCATCGGGGCGAGGCGAAGCCGAGCCAAGCATGTATTGGAACGGGGAGAGGAGAAACCACATCATACGAAACCAAAAATATGATTAAAAGTAAAAAAATGATGGTAAATGGTTTTCGGATGCGCCCGGTGCGTAGCACGGGCACAAAATCTAGTGGTAAGTTATAAGCTCATCGCGGAATTGGAAGTAGCGGCCTCGGATGACGATGTATGGGGAGTAATTGGCGCCAAAGATGCTCCTCAATTCTTTATGAACGCACTTCCAGGCATGTTCGAAAAGATAGAGATTCTTGAAGGTGATGGTGGTGCTGTACCGTTCTTCTCATCGTATACCCTGTAGGTAAATACCCAAACACACTATATATAATACACCTTTTTCGAATTACTTGCAGAACTACGTATTTATCTTTTTAACTTCTACTATGTTTCTTTTCAAATATCAAGCTAGCATGTACTTTATAATTTATGATGGATACCAGGATCGGTGCCGCAAACAAACGAGGAAAATTTTGTGACAATGGATGACTGCAAGCGTCTTAAGGAGATACTACAGACCAAAGTAGGATATCTAGACATGCGTGTTACAATTTAAATGGAAACCTTCAAAATCCTAGAATGTATCATACAATCCATTATCGAGTACATAGCCTCTGAAGATGTTGCCGCTAAAGTTTCCAGTCTCATTACTGTTGAAGGTCTTCTTGTCATGGCCAAAATTGTGGCAAGACATGCTCTTAAACGGAAAGCTGATTCTAATATTCTATTGCTGCCTAAAATGTATAACGTTGGCACTCTATCAAGGGTAGTTGGGCTTGAGTCTGTTTTAGGCTTTTGTATATCAGTGGTGACAATGTTTGTTCATTGGGTTCTCTAGTTATATGTTGGGGCTTTTATATAGAACGATTTTTTGGGACCATGGTATTTTTGGGGACCACGGTTCTATTTTTAGTAAGACATTTAGAAGTAAATCTAGGTCACCCCTTATCTAGACATTTATATTAATACCTAAACGACCCTCCTGATTAATTTTGGGTAATGATTAGTGAAATCATTAGTGAAATGATTAAGTTAAAGAAGTAGAATTATTGAGAGAGTAAATTTAGAGAAGATGAAGATGAAAAACATGGAAAATAATTTTTTTTCCAATTCACTAAGCTTGAGTATTCAAGTGATGATAGCTCATCTGATTCTTCATCTCCATCCTCTCCTAGAGTATTTGTTAATCGTCACAATGTTCTAGATATGAGTATTTCTTAGATGGTGAATGTATTCTTCCACAAACTCAATATCAAGATGAAAATGATGGACTTTACCAACCACAACCGGAGGAAGAGTATTTGGGTACCCAAGTATGCTTCAAACTTAGATAATGGTGGTTGAACTGGTCCAAATATTCATAAAACTGTAAATTTTTGTAAAAAATTCCTACTAGGTTCAGGTAGTTCGGTTACCAAGTGTGAAGAACAGGTAATCGAACACGGAGTTCGGTTAATAAATGTCAAGAACATATAACCGAACACAGAATTCGGTTTCTTTCTTCAAACACGCAGGTAGCCGAACTTTAGTAATAATATTTACAGAGGTATGTTCGATTAGTTCGCAAACTTCAACGCAACTAAGTTCCCAACCGAATTGCAGGTTAAAAGTAACTTAGTGTTAGAAGTTCGGTTGGTTCGCAAAGTTCAACATATTTTGCGAATCAACCGAACTGGGCTTATATATGCATATATGTAATTGGGCAAACGTTCGGTTACTACGAAATTTATTTCTTGGCGAATTAGGTAGAGTTCGGTTACGAAGTTTCAAAGGTAGAGTTCGGTTACAAAGAAAACTTAACATTTTTGCGAACGAACCGAACTTTTGGACTTCTCATTATTTTCGTAAACTAAAGTTCAGTGATATTATTTTGCGAAGGAAACAAACTTATGGACTTGTGTTGTTCTAATACAAGGAGTTCGGTGAAAAGTCTTTTTGCTAATCACCGAACTCTGAGTTCGGTTATGAAGAAATTAATTCATGATAACCGAACTTTTTGCGACGAAACCGAACGTTTTGCGACGTAACCGAACTAAAGGTTCGGCTGAGACTTGTTTTTTGCGACGTAACCGAACTTTTCTCTGAAAAAACCTCCATTAAACCTCTCTGCAACTTCCATTTTCAACTCATTTTGATGATTACTTCTCATTTATTCAACCAAAAACGAATCACAAGTAATGGGTTTGTGTAAATATCTTTGTTAATGTTTTAAATTAAGCTATATATATATAGAGGTGGTGGTGGTTGGTGGTGGTGGTAATCGGAGGTGGTGGTGGTAATCGGTGGTTGGTGGTGGTGATAATCGAAGGTGGTGGTGGTGGTAATCGGCGGTGGTGGGTGGTGGTGGTGGTGGTGGTGGCGATAATCGGCGGTGGTGGTGTAAGGAGGTGGTGGTTATATATATATAAGTGGTTATAAGGTTGTTTTTAAATTAAATTAGGTTAAGGGTAGGTTAGTCATTTCAACACTTTAGGACACCCCTTATAACTATAGGGAAGGTGGCCTAATAAAACCATGGTCCCCTCAAAAAAATTATGGTCCCTAAAAAATCATTCTTTATATAGCCTGTAATAGAGTTTTCACAAAATTGGTTAAAAAGACCAAAATCAACAATTCCTGGGTGAAACGGACAGTTAGATTTTGATACTATTTAAATGGACAAAAATGTAAAAATAGACAGGATGTAACCAGTTTCATCGTGTCCATTTTCAAATGTTTTTTCTTATTTTTAATTTACATAGGATGTATCCAGTTTCATCCTTACTATTTTTTAAATTTAAGCTAGGATGAAACACTATTTTCTTTTTTGGCCATTTTCACCCAAACTATTTTTTACTCGTCCATTTGAACCGTGATTTAAAAATATTTGGACAAATGACCCATTTTCCGTAGAGTTTTTTTACAATTTTTTCTTGTGAAAAAACATTTCTAAGCGGAATTTTACATTAAAATGTAATATTTTCTTATTTATAAAATTATCTTACCGAGCAGAAAAAAAAAGTACTCTATCAAGGGTGTGTACGCATTTTCTTTCAAGTATGGTGGAAATACATCCCAATCTACGCATTTTCTTTCAAGTATGGTGGAAATATATTCCCGAATTTCCCATGTTGGTGCTTAAATTTGAATTTCTGCTTGCATGTATTCGAATTTATCAGAAAAGTGAAATTTCGTCAAGGTGAAAATCTGGTTGGAATCAGTTGTTATAAGAGTTTCTGATTCTGTTGCCCATTTTTATACCCCTCATTCTTGCAAGAAAGATGCTCCAATATTCAGGGACATACATATGCTAGTATACATATATAAGAAGGAAAATCACAGCTCCTACATGCCAGATCTTAGTAGTTGTTGCCTTGTCAATCATCTGGAGTCCTTAGTTATGTGTGCACCAGACATATATGATTGCACGATGTCTTATTTCGGCCAAAGTGTAAATTTTGGTAATTTCGAGAGAATGAATTTTGAGACACAAGATAGATTTTAAGTCTGTAAGTATATTTTGATCTGCAAGACAGATTTTAGGCCACGTAACAATTATTGGGTCACATTGATATGTCTTAGTCGTAATACTCGAAGACAACTCTGCCATAGACACACATTCATACACTCTATTAACACCATTAGCACTAATAGATGAACAAGGTGTTCTGGCACCCCAGATCATCCGGATCGTATTAGGTCACTACAGATGGGATTAGATCAGAGTCGATCAACAACGGGACACAACAAACTTCACTCTTCCCTCCCGTAAGAATTTTCTTTTCCCGCGCTTTAACTAGACTCGTGAAACATATGCAGCACATGGTCCCTAGAGCGTTGGTCCCCATTGGAACCTGTCATGATTTGGCTGGCTAGCTAGCCCTTTGATCCCTCAGCATCCACTCATGCACACAAGTGGCTATTAGTAGTTCCGTATTGATCCACTTAACAAAATTGAGTCATGCAACAGAGAACAAACTATTTATCGACCTCTCATATACTTAGAATTAGAAGAAGAAAAAAAAAAACTCTATAAATAGGCTGGCTAATATGAGGAAATACGACAACCAATTATCTCAACATGGTGAATTACAAGCTCATTGCGGAACTGGAAGTAGCAGCCTCCGCAGACGATGTATGGGAAGTAATTGGCGCTAAAAACGCCCCAGAATTCTTTAAGAATTCTCTTCCAGGCGTGTTTGAAAAGCTAGAGGTTCTTGAAGGTGATGGCGGTGTTGGTACCGTTCTTCTGATTGAATATCCTGACGGTAATAACGATACAACATACCTCGTTGGAAAGTTACAATTCTTTTTCTATTTTCCTTTCCGAATTTCTAACTAGCCTGTACTTTATACGTGTAAAATGGATATCAGGATTATCAAACAAGGAAAGATTTGTTACAGTCGATCATCACAGGCGCCTGAAAGAGATATTACAGACCGAAGGAGGATATCTAGGAATGGGTGTTACATATTACATGGAAACTTTCAAAGTCATAGAATGTGCCAACTCATGTATCATACAATCCATAGTCGAGTATAAAGCCTCTGAAGAAGTTGCCGCTGAAGTTTCCAATCTCATTAGTGTTGAGGGTCTTCTTAATATGGCCAAAATTGTGGCAAAACATGTTCTTAATAAGGAGAAAGCTCCGTCTACAGGTGCTGCCTAAAATAACTTTGCACTCTATTCAGGGCGCATGCATATGCATGTATGCTTTTACTTTCTAGTAAGATTGAAGTATATCTTCAAATTTCCCTTGTTGTTATTTAAATTTAAATTTAAATTTCAGTTGGTATGCATGTATTTGATTTTTTTAACTAGAAAAGTAAAATTCCGTCAGTTTCTAAAGTGACGGTCTGGTTGAAATTTAGATGAAACAGAAATTGTTTGTGGATAGCATGGGCAACACCTTTGCAATTGATATTTGAGGAGGTCTTGAGGTGCAAGCAACCAGCAAGTTACCTCCGTAAAGGGTAATAGGTCGTTGCAATACTCTTATAAAAATGAAAACAAACTCTGTAATCCCAATGCTAGAATCATTAAAGAACTGCCGCACCCTGTCGGGATTATTTGCACGATGAAAATCGGTGAATCTAGCGGTACTCCTTGCGGACACCCCATTTAAACTGCGGAAAATGGGTCATTTGTCCAAATATATTTAAAACATGGTTCAAATGGACGAGTAGAAATTTGTATGGGTAAAATGAACACCAAAAAAATATAAAGGATGAAACTGGATTTATCCTGACTTAAACTTAAAAAATAGCAAGGATGAAACTGGATGCATCCTGATGTAAATTAAAAATAAGAAAGAGTATTTGAAAATAGGTAGGATGAAACTATTTACATCCTGTCTATTGTTACATTCACGTCCATTTAAACAGTATCAAAATCTAAATGTCTTTTCCACTTAAGAATTGTTCATTTTGGTATTTTTAACCAACTTTGTGTTTAAACTGCCATTTAAAATTCCGAGTTTGTCTCATAAGTTTTAACCAAATACCAACGGACAAACAGAAAGCTATCACAGACTTGTCCACCAGTAAATGGGCTTCAAGAATCAACGGTTAACGTCCAAAAAAGATTAGAAAATTAATCCCTTCCTTCAAAAAGGGTGTACTTCTAAACGAACACTCAATATTCAAAGACCAGACTATTAATCAAGTGTCGTTCCAATGGGAAACCATTGTTTTACTGTAATCTTGTTGCATATATAAAAATGCACGGAAAATAATGAATAAATGATTACTAAATCTATGCATTTTGTAAATCTCAATAGTAAATTAAGAGTCATTATTAAGTGATCGACACCATTTTAAAATATGCATGGGTGGATAAATTAACATCTACCATGTTATAATTAACTTATTTCCCGTCAATGTTATCAGTCCATTAACATCAATAGTAGAGAACTCTTTCCCAACCCACACATCCTTATTAATAAACAAAAGGAACAAGAGCTAGATGATGGGCAATAACCTGAAACAACAACATACTGAAATCACCATAGTAAGAAGTTAACCAATTTGGACACGCATTAAGAAGTTGACTCTTGGCCTCATCGTGTGGGGTTTTTTCTTTGGCTCGTCTACCACAAGAAGTTAACCACTTTGAACACGCATTACAACCAAGGGACGCTCATCATCGACGGGTGTCATCTGTGCTGCAAGTCCGGGGAATCAGTGACCCATCTACTATTCCATTGTCAATTCTCCTTAAAGGGTCGGCATTCTTTCATAAATGCCACTGGTTCCATTTGGCCAATGCCTAACAGCGTCGACGACATATTAAAGAGTTGGAAATTCAAGCTAATTCATCTAGTGGGGATAAAGCTTTGGCCTATCTTACCAGCTGCAATATGCTGGACCATTTGGAATTAGAGAAATGCGATAATATCTGAAGATGCCACTGAGTCGGTTGATGCTGTCATAATAAAAGTAAGGATTCAGACTTTCTTTTGGTGAAAAAATGCTGAGCACCTAAGGGGTACTAGTCTAGATTATGTGGTAGATAATTGGGATAATTTTTCATAATGTAGGTTCTCGCAAGCCCGAGTTCTTGTTATAAGACTGTTTGGGCCAGTTACTTCCCCTTTTTCTTTGAACCCAGTTTTAGGGCATACCAAAAAATTTCAAGGCATATAAAATAGTTTCTCCATCCTAGGTCACTTTATAAGGGGCGTCTATTGGGTAGTTCAATTACCTATATACCTTTGAACCTAAAATTAAGATATGTTTCTATCCTAAACATCTCTCCTTCTTCCTCCATCCGAACCACCTCCCTTCTCTCTCAGAATTTTTTTTCATCGCCGTAATTAATTATCGATTCATGAAAATTTAATCGTCGATTAAATTGAACTATATAATTGAATCTGATATTCAACCATTTGAAGCTCCAACTCCTGAAATGAGGATAAGAAGGTATTTCCTACAAACCCAATCTCTTATTTGTTGTTTTTCATCGATTGAATGGGTTAAATTACTAAAAATTTAAGGTTTTTGACGGTTATAGTAGCGGGTTCGGCTGATAATTGAGTTGAGTTTTGAGCCGAACTGTTCTTGAAATTTCACCCTGAAAATATCTATGAACAGTTCGGCTAAACAATAAATATCAGTTTTTAGCCGAACCCCAAAATGTGTATTAGATTAACTTTTAAAAAAAAATCCAATAGGTGTTCGACTAATATTATATTCAATGTACAAGCCGAACCTAAAAGATGTATGGTTTGGCTGATTCGATATGAACTAAATGAGACGAACCACAACTTTATTTTTAACTATACATGTGTATTTGTAGCATTGGTTTCCTTATCGACGTATTCGTTATCGAGATTTGACTCACTTCCTAGGGCTTTGAATGTCTTCTTATATAAAGATCTCAAAGTTAGGATTTCTAATTCTTCTGAGATCGTATTTTCTTAAGATAAAAGTCAATTTAGTGTTCAAATATGTCCCATAACAGTGCCAGGTTCGTCTAATACCTTGCCAACCTTTCCCGGCCGAACATGAGAAGTGAAATTCACCCCAGGTGGTTGGCAGGTTCGGATGACTCGATTAGATCATTTTCAAGCCTAACATCTCTCTGTAAACACTTCGAAAATATTGATTTGCAGGCTCTAGGTTCTTCTAGCTCGTGCTGATGAGTTATCAGCCGAACCTTCTCTCTGCAGACTCAAGTCTTTCGATCTTGTTTTGGCCATAACTTTTTCGTCCGATGTCGGAATGACCTCATTCTTTTTGCGTAGTGTTTGTCTTTTCATTCTCTTGAAGTTGAAGATACGATGTCCTTGATTTTAATGAGTTAAATTTGGACCTTGATATTCTCTATCAGTAGAATTCACTTTCTTAACACTTTTAGTAATTTCCACTTTTTTTGTTTGATTCATCCTATGAAAAGGATGCACAATAGAAAACATATGTAAAAAAAAGCCTAACCCCTAAATGTGTATGAATTTAAGTGTTTTATGGAAAATCAGTAACATGTTCGTCTGATATGATTTTTTGAATATGAGCCGAAGTTGGAAAAATGTATGGTTCGGCTGATATGATATTTAGAGTGAAAACCGAACCTAACTATCAAGAGAAGGTTCGTCTTGTAATGAAAATTTCTTATTAGCCGAACATTTAGCTAGTAAGTAGGTCAGAAGCTACAAACTGTAAGTATGGACAATAACTATTGTATTTCGATTAAGCCGAAATGTTCATCTTCTGTAGTATACAAGTTAGGTTCGGCTGATAATTTCAAGCCGAACCTATCTCTGGTTCGTCGATCTTGGGTGAAAAAAATCAATTTTTTGATGATTTCAACCTACACAAATGATATTAAACATAATCTGGAAGTATACTTGTGTGATGTTAGCATTGGGTTTCTCATCGTTGTATTCATCTTCTGGATTTGGCTCATAAAAATACAAGTTTTTCCTCACTTCCCCTTCTTCTTCTTCTCCAAAAACCTAAAAAAAAATTCTTCCCAAAAAATTACCATCAACACAAACTTTTATAACTTATTTATATTAATCATTAATCATTTACAGTAAATACTAATCAAAAATATTCATTATTATTAACACTAATACATAAAGGGTAAATTTGCCATTACCAAAAATATTTGGTTAAGGGGCTATTGGATTTACTATTTCCAACCCATTTTTGTCTTTATGCAGTATGCGATGAAATTTTCTTGTATGCCCTAGAACATGATTTTTTTCTTTTCTTTGGGTTTGTTTTCTTGTATGAGCACTTTTCTGCTTACTTCTGGTAGGCTCTTTTCTAATATATTTTTACCTTTGCCGATCAAAAAGAAAAAAAAAAAAAAAACAAACCATGGTAAGAACAATTTTTTAGAGCAAAATAGATTTTAGACTACAAAGAATACCAGAGTCTTTAAAGGTAAATTTGAAGTCGGTTAGCACATTTGGAAATTTCTTTTCAGGGTAACGATGCAAATCTTAGATTACTTAATACTACCTCCGTTCATAGAAAAAACTTACTATCACTTTTTCATTTTAACCTAAAAATAGGCCAAACGGAAAAAACAATAGTAACTCTTTTCTAGGAAGGAAGAGAATATATTTGGACCACTACACATATATAAATATCAACACACAATGTCGTCAAAGTGTAGATTTTTGTAATTTAAAACTTAAGAGTTAGTTTTCAGACACGAAATAAATTTGCATCAATAAATAATTTTGGATCACATGACAGACTTTAAGGTGTGAAAGAAAATGAGTCATGAAGACATATTGCAATCACAAGATATGTTATGACAGATTTTGTGATAAATTTTAGACCGTGAAATACATTTCTTTCTCTCTTTCAATTGAAAACAAAATTACTGATATCTTGATTTTTATGATTTTTTAGCTGAACATTGTCCCCATATATGACGGGATGGAGTACAGGGATAACCCGAAGATAACTTTGCCGAAAACTACAAACTGCATCTTTCTTCCATCCAAAAGTACAACGAAAAGGACAAAGAGCTACACATAGAATGTGCATTAATGTATACACATAGGGGTCCCCAGCCTTATGCGTCGTCTATGCATTACATACAACTCAAAGACAATCGTTCATTTCCCTATCTCACATTGGAATGGCCAGTAGCCCGGCAGTCGGATAGAGTATGTAAGGAGCAAGCAAAACGAAGTAGCATACGACAATGCAAGCAAAACAAAACTTAAAACAGACAACGTATACAGCTAGCAAAAAACATCTTTTGCTGCTCAAATCTAAGCCCACAAAATCAAAAAATATGGAGCGAGGCATTGGAATTAGTCTTTTACAGTAATATGTCCACAAGATTTCTTATGATAAAGATCGAAATGTGTTACACGAGCATAGGGGATCTCTTTGGTGTGATTTTATGAGCCTGATACAGATGATGATTCAGTGGTGATTCTGTAACAAGGAAGTCAGCCATGACAAAGTAAATATTGAATCTTGTGGTGATTCTAGTGAAGAGTCGGACTATGAAACAAATAACGAAGGTATGGAAGTTAAGAAGATGAAAACTCTAGAAGAAATACCTAGAAGGAGACCTATGACTCAGGAGCAAAAGGTTGACAATCTTATGAATGTTAGTGCTTTGTTAGGTGTTGGAGGAAAGAAAGCCGACATGAAAAATGCTCAGTGGCATAGTAGAAAGGCAATCCAAGATAATCCTTGAAAAAAACTCGCTAAACTCAATTGGCCTGGGGTTTCAAATAATGATATGCTTGGTAGAGAGAAAAGAATCCCTGTTAGGAAGAAATAGACTGCCGCCTTTGTTTTTATGTCTTTTATTTTAAGCTCTTTGAAGCTGAGAGCGAGAGCCGTATGCTTTGTTAGTTGTTGTTAAGGCTTGTAGGCCTTACTTAGTTTAGCTCCTTTTTGCAGCACTTGATTAGTGCTTTCTTCTGAAATTCTCTTTTTTCTTTCCTTTTCAATAAAATTTAAACCTTTTAAGTCAAAAAAAAAAAAGAGAGAGCCTGATGCCAGCACAAGATGCGTTGTATGTTTTTCCTTTTGTTCTTCCTATCATAAGGCAGGGGACCAGAGATATACTACTGTGATTTGGGCATGAACAAGATATGGTACGTGGATGGACTGTAACTTACAGACCCGTAAGTCATTTTCCGAGCAAAGAAGATAAGAATATGCTCTCATACGAAAGATATTTTCCAGAATCACATCAACAAACTAAAGAGAAAACGGTCGATGAGACAAAGGAAGGAAAATAGCATTCTGCCTCCTCTAAGTTCGGCCAAACATATACAAGAAAAGTATCATCCCAGAAAACAAATAGGTCCATCCCCCACCACACCAGTATCGGCTACAGTTATTTCAATATAAGGCTGAAAAGGAAAAGAAGTCCCCAACCTACAAAGCTTAGGACTGCCGACATCTGATAACCACGCCAAAAAGGAGTGACCACCGGTCCATAACCTCCCGTTGTAGCTAAGAAACTGCAGCTAAAGTTAATATTACAGATTTACGTAAAAATATGGCGTAACTTTTTTTTGGAGCCTGGAAAGATGACATTTCTTTCTCTAAACGTGATGCATGTGTGGATTGATAATTCACCAGTGTCTGATCTGGTTTGTGATATAATTCCGGCATCTTATCTACAGTCAAAAACTCTGGACATATTTCTAATGATGATAGCCAACGAGTGTAAGAAAAATAATCTTTAAACAGTAATAATGGCAGGCCAAGTTTTGAATGTAATTGCTAGGTTTCCACTTTTGGGCCAGGTAAAATTTATGTGCTTGCTCTGAAATCACTAATAATACCATATTGGAACTATCATTAATTAGAAATAGGGAATTTGAAATATCACGGTAGGTAGACAGATCATTTATGAATATGCAACACATTACAAATAGATTTTCGAGATTACTAAGACTACACATTAATTACCGTACTGTCATGCAGTACAACTAGTGGATGGCATGATGAAATAATCTCTCAGCAGACTGACAGTGATGACATGGTGTGTTGTGGTGCCCTATACCTAGTCGTACTCTCCTCTATATAAACAATAAATGCAGCTCTTTCTTTTCCAAAACACACACCATTTCAGAACCAAGTTACCACATCTGATCAACATTGTGTGCAGAACCATGTCACTCATTCACTGGTCTGCCACACCCATTTCATCTCCAATTACTTTTAACAATCCTCTTCGATATTCAATTACTAATACCTGTCCATTGATTCATCTTCGAAAACGTAACCGCTGCATCTCTTGTGATCATAGCAAGAAAAGTAATAACCAAGCTGGTGACAAAAAAAACCATGGTCTCGTTGATAGAAGAAATATCCTCCTAGGTTTAGGAGGATTATATGGCACTGCTACTTCCGCTAACAACACCGCAATTGGTGACCCGCTGGCTCCTCCAGATTTAAGAAAACCTCATGACGCACAGGATTCAGAAATAGAAGGAGAAGGTCGATATGTAAAGTGCAATCCATCTCCATCTGTAATTAAAGCCTATGAAGACGACAAAATCATCGAATTTGAACCCCATCGGTATGACAAAGTTCGAATCCGAAAACCAGCCCACCAATATAAGGATATCAAGAATTTTGAAAATGCTGTCAAAAAGATGAAAGATCTACCAGATGAGCATCCATGGAGCTACAAGAGCCAAGCTACCATTCACTGTACCTACTGTAATGGCGCATATTATCAGCCGGGAACAAATGTCAATCTTCAAGTTCATGGAAGTTGGTTTTTCCTTTCATGGCATCGTTACTATCTCTACTTTTGGGAGAGAATTCTGGGGCGCCTCATCGGGGATGAAAATTTCACTGTCCCTTATTGGAACTGGGATGCGGAGGAAGGAATGTACGTACCCGAAATGTACTTGGAAGAAAGTTCACCTCTTTGGGATGAAAAACGTGACAAAAATCATTCCAACAAGAAGATAAAGGCATTGTTGGGTTACAAGTATGCTTGTGGGGATGTAAATCCCGAAGGCCCTGATAAGGTTCAAGAAGTGATAACTGATAATTGGAGTGTGTTGAAAGATGTTGTTTTTGGTAGCACGGCATTAACAGATCCAGGACGTTTTATGGGGGGGGGGGGGGGGGGGGGGGGGGAACTTAGGGCTCGGGAGGAGGCAAAAGGAGAAAAAGGAGAAGGTGAATGTGAGAAATTACATGACATTATGCATATGTGGGTTGGACCTACCAAAATACCTAACCATGATATGGGAAACTTCCACACTGCTGCCAACGATACTTTGTGCTTCGCTCACCATGCTAACGTGGATCGTATGTGGGATATATATAGAGATCTCATACCTAAAAGTAGGGGTGCACATACCCTATCCATATCCGCCAATCCTACCCTACCCGCCAGTGTTTTAACCGTATCCTATCCTACCCACTATTTGGCGGGTAGGGTAACGGGTAAAGATTTTCTTAACCGCCGTTAGATGGGTAGGGTGACGGGTAAAGCTCGAAATTATCCTATCCTACCCGCCTATCCGCCTATTTATCTAACAACCGTTAGTAGCCGTTGAAACTAGTAACTAGTAACCAGAAATCTGCCAGTTCCATGGCTATGTCGACGGCGACAAAATCCATAGCCGGCAGCAAGAGAAAAATGCTCTATTATGACTTGAGCTGAAAAACTCGACCTGTTATTCTGGTTGTAAGAAACCTAATTTCTGGCCGGACAGAAGATGGACGTTCAAACGAAGAGAACAGAAGCAGTGGTGATGAGAAAGTTCAGGGTACATGGTTGAATTCTAGTGGAGGTGTTTAGAGACTGAATTTGAAAGGAGTTGTGGCCGAAACTTAGACGGAAAGACGGAAGTGGAGATGGAGACTTCAAGCTAATGCTCTTCAGATGTTATGATGTTCCTGCGATTCAAGGCCGTGTAACAACGGAAGAAGATGGGTGTATCTCAACAGTATGTAGAAGGTGGTGGTCTTGGGACCTTGGTGCTGTAACGAGATGAGATCGAGCTTACTCAAACTGAAGATGATTGAACAGCTGGGTCTGCAGATATAAAGAGAAGAACAAGAAGGTTTTCTGCATTGAACACAAGCTGGGGATTTCTTGTTGTGATCGAATTAATGTACTGCAGCTGAACCGAAGCTGGGGATTTCTTGTTGGAAGGAGTTGAAGCTAGCCGGAGCAGAGGCTATGGTCGGGTTAGGCAGGAGTGGTCGGACTTCAGGAGAGCCTGAATTTGCAAACTAGAGTTGGTGTTCGGACTGGCCTGGCAACTTTGCTAGGTATTAATCGTTGGACTTCTTGTGATCGCAGGACTTGATATAAAAACTCGATAGAAGTTTCAGAAAGAGGAGGCCGGACGTGGATTCTTTGGAGGAGGATCGGCCAGAGAGCCGTGAGCAGAGACAGAGAACAAGAGGCCGGAGTTGAACTTGTTCAGAGTCTGAACTTCAGACTTCAGAAAGTCATGGAAAAAAAAAACTGTTATACCCGCCACCCTACCCTACCCGACCCGCCAGAGAATGAGTTGGGTAGGATCTTACCCGTTTAATGGCGGGTAGGGTGGCGGGTAAAATTTTTCTTAACCGCCAGTAAACGGGTAGGGTGGCGGGTATAGACCATATCCTACCCACCCTACCCGTTGTGCAGCCCTACCTAGAAGAGAATATGAATTTGATGATGAAGACTGGCTTAATTCATCTTTCATATTTGCTGATGTCGGCACTGATGGGAATCCTCAAATCGTTAAGGTGCGACTTTCTAAACGTTAATTTAGAGTGACAACAGTATTCTTTTATTTTAAGTTGTGCCGTTTTAAATCAATGTTGATTACAACATTATACATGTAACTATATGTGTACAGGTAAAGGATTGTGTAGAAACGACAAACCTAGGATATGATTACGAAGTCAATACTGAATGGACTTCCCCAACAAACATTAACAGAATCAAGAAGCAGGATAAAGAAGCAAAGACTAGAAGTGCAGCAGACTCGCTGAAACTCTTCCCGGTTGACGAATTTGGATCACAGCCACGAGCACTACAAAAGGAAAAAAATTCGGGCATTAGTAGCAAGGCCAGCTATATCAAAAGAAAAAGGTGCAGTTGAAGTATTAGTTATCAAAGGAATTCAAGCTCCTTATGATTCTACCGCAAGATTCGATGTTTATGTAGCGAAATCAATCGAAGGATTAATTAGTCCAAATCTCGTAAGTTCGCTGGCAGTTTTGTGCGGATTCCTCGAGGTCACCAGAGATCATCAGTTAATGGTGCTGAAAGTACCAGCACTAACTTGAATATAGGTATCAATACAGAATTAATAGAATTTATTGAAGCTGAAGGTTCAAAGGAGTTGGTTGTGAGTATAGTTCCTCGATTTGGTGATCAAATTGTTATTGGGGGTGTTTTCATTGAATCATACGTTGTCGGTGCTAAATAGATTGTGTAAGTTAACAGTTTATCATGAATTGTCCATGCTGTGCACGCATGTGGCGTGACCGGCTATTTGTGTTGTTTTAGTTAGAATACGAGCATCCAACTCAAAATTAATTGGCAATCAGTGGAGAGATTCGAAGGCAGGATTTTAGATTGCTCAAACAATGTGGGACTAATAATCTCAATACGCCTCCTCACGTGTAGTCTCGTTGGGTTAAATCGGATGACGCCGAGTAAAGGCGCGGTCAAATGACTCGTCGCAAATAGCCTGCTATGATACCAAATTAGAATACGGGCATCCAATTTAAAACCAATTGGCAATCAGTGGAGAGGCCCGAAGGATTATGAACCGCATGATCTTGGATTGCTCAAACAATGTGGGACTAATAACATCAACAATTTTTTAACATTTTTTGTATCCTTTTTGTGATTTCTACTGGAATTAATTTAACCCCTCTTCAAAATAGAAAATAAAAGATATGTTTATTTTGATTATCCGATAACTAATTGGTAGTTCTGATATATCATATAGGTTTACTTGGTTATTTATTGATGGTTTGGCAGCATGTTGATGCCTATTAAAGTTGATTAATGGCACCAACTTTGCAGTCCTTCTAACGGGTTATTGCAATACAAAATGAGTGGTCTCGCTGCTATGTGCATAACCTGTAGAGAATTTAAACAACATGCAACAACACTATATAAACGCTCCTTTGATGTGTAGGATGCAACACCAGAGTGAACGTGCACATAATTCGTGGGTTACAAACTTTTTTTGTTTTTTTGTTTTTTAACCCTTAAAAGGTTAAAATTTTATTGCAAAAGAAGAAGTACAGAATGAGAGGCGCCTAAGCGCAATAAGAGAATGCAAAAAGCCGTCTCAACACAAAAGTCGCGAAAAAACAAAAGTAGGAAATACAATATGGTCCTAGGAATAATATATTAGGAAGAGTCTGGTCCAGTTGACCTAGTCAACTGTCTGTTTGGTCCTTTTTTAAAATATAAATTATAGTTTGGTCCTAGGATGATGTCATGTATGATGTAATTGTCATCTTGTAGTGGAAGAAATACCATTTTGGGACCATTACATCATCCATGACGTCACCCTAGGACATATATAGTCAATTATCAAAAAGAAGATATTATTTTCAGATTCTCTTTCTCTCTCTTCTTTATTTCTAAATCTAGTTTTTTTCTTTCCCCCATTTTTCTCTCTGCTCATGATGAAAAAGATGAAGATGATAATGAACAACGGTGTTTTTGGGTTCTTTTTCTCTGCTAATGTTGTTGTTGATGATGATGATGATGAAGGCGATAAAGAAGATGATGATGAAGTTTTTGCGTTTCTTTTTCGTTTTTTGTTGACTTACTGCTGCTGCTGAAGATGATAAATACGATGAAGATGATGTTGTTGATGTCGTAGATGATGATGATGATGATGTTTTTTAGATGTAGTTTTGTGTTCTTTTTTCGTATTTGTTGTTTGATGTTGTTGTTGAAGATGATGAAGACGATGAAAATGATGAATACATTACTGCTGCTGTTTTGAAGACGATGATGTTTGCTGCTGCTGCTGTTAAAAACGTCGAAGAAGATGATGATGTTTTTATATGAAGTTCATTCCAGAAATGAAGTCTGTTTTTATATGGAGTTCATTTCTGGAATGAAGTCTGTTTTTTTTGTATTTTATATGAACTTCATTTCTGGAATGAAGTCTGTTTTTTTTTAGGTTTTTATGTGGACTTCATTTCTGGAATGAAGTCTGTTTTTTTAGGTTTTTTATATGGACTTCATTTCTGAAATGAAGTCTGTTTTTTTTTTTAGGTTTTTATATGGACTTCATTTCTGGAATGAAGTCTGTTTTTTCAGTTTTTATATGGACTTCATTTATGGATTGAAGTCTGTTTTTTTAGGTTTTTATATGGACTTCATTTCTGGAATGAAGTCTGTTTTTTTTTAGGTTTTTATATGGACTTCATTTCTGTTTTTTTAGGTTTTTATATGGACTTCATTTCTGTTTTTTTAGGTTTTTATATGGACTTCATTTCTGTTTTTTTAGGTTTTTATATGGACTTCATTTCTGGAATGAACTGCTACAAGAAAATAAGTAAAAATTAACACGGAAGTGTACTTTTGTCAGTCTAATATTTTTAAATAATTATGGACCAAACAAGGTGTTTTTCTAAAGGACCAAATAGACATGGGCCCACCTAAAAAAGGACCAAACGATATTTTTCCCAAAACAAAAGCATAACAAATGCTTACTAACATATATAAGTGCAAGTGTAACTGCAGACTAACTGAACCCTATACTTTCTTCTTGGGTATGAGGTTCTTTTCCCTTTACCCAAATCATCATTGCTATGACCTAAATCCTTGATTGGTTTAGAGGAATGGAAAGTATCTACAATGCCTCCAAGGATTTTTTTAACCGCAACTTCGTTACCTCCACGAGTAAGACCAAGCAATGAACTAAACATCTTAAGTTTCTCCATGTTTTGTTCTTTAGTCATTGGTTTCCACCGAGAGAGCTCTTCAACTGATTTTACCTTTGAGACATCTGCGACATCATTGTCTGTCTCGTATTCAAACTCTTCATTAGAGTCTTCGCATGTATCTACTTCAGGAGCTTTGAAAAAGTGGGGGTACAACAACCACACCCAATATTTCGCTTAGCAATCTGTATGGACAAACTCCAATATACTTTCTAGAGAATCAACTAGACAGTCAGACTCAATCTAGATTAAAAAGTATATCAAAGAGGTTATATCTCAATCTCTCGATTTGATATATACTCAAGCAAATAGAAATCTGTGAGTCTTTATCAAATACTAGAGAGATAACTTGGATGGTACCAAAGACCAATATCCAAGTGTCAATCAATTTAAATCAACAACCAAAAGGTCGGTTATTCTAATTGATTGAACAACGCACAACCTGTGATATTTCAATTATATAACAAAATATAATGCGGAAAAGAAATAACACAAACACCATAATTTTTTTAACGAGGAAATCGCAACTGCAGAAAAACCCCGGGACCTAGTCCAGATTGAACACACACTGTATTAAGCCGCTACAGACACTAGCCTACTCCAAATTAACTTCAGTCTGGACTGTAGTTGAACCCCAATCAATCTCACACTGATCCAAGGTAAAATTATGCTCCTACGTCTCTGATCCCAGTAGGATGCTACTTACTTGATTCCCTTAGTTGATCTCACCCACAACTAAGAGTTGCTACGACCCAAAGTCGAAGACTTTAATAAAAAAATCTGTATCACACAGAAAATTCTACGTTAATAGATAAAAACGTCTCCTACGAATATACCTACGAGTTTTGTTCCGTCTTTTTATAAATCAAGGTGAACATGAACCAATTAATAAACATGACTTATATTCCCGAAGAACAGCCTAGTATTATGAATCACCTCACAATAATCTTAATAGACGCAGCGAAAAAAGATATTGCGGAATCACAAACGATTAGACGAAGTGTTTGTGATTTCTTTTATATCTTGCCTATCGGAGATATCAATCTCAAGCCAATTATTACAATTGTACTCGTACAATAGAAGCAGGAAGATCAGATCATACAACTACAAGAAAGTAGTATCGATCTGGCTTTACAATCCCAATGAAGTCTTTAAATCGTTGATATATTTTCAATGGTTGTAGATATAGTGGTAAAAGTGGGTTCTTTTCAGATTTGTGGAGGT
This sequence comes from Papaver somniferum, assembly GCF_003573695.1. Taxonomy (NCBI): domain Eukaryota; kingdom Viridiplantae; phylum Streptophyta; class Magnoliopsida; order Ranunculales; family Papaveraceae; genus Papaver; species Papaver somniferum. The sequence continues at coordinate 10,292,176 of NC_039366.1, forward strand.
AACAAAATTTCTAGATTTAAATAGAATTTAGGAAAATAACAAAGTGATGTAAAATTTTAGGGAGAAATAGGGGTTAAGATTCCACCATTCAATCAAAACTTATGTGATCTAATATTTTTTTATTATGCAATTTAAATAATTGGGTTGATTCCAAATATTGCCAAAAGCATATTTTCCAAAATATCAACTATTAATCACAAGTATAATGCATCAAGAGTCTAAAAATAAGCATGCATTATCAAGGGAAAACACAGTTGATTAATAAAAACTATTTAAATCAATTTTTATCAATGCAATTAATCATATAAAAAATATTGCATAAATTAATAAAATAGAGATTACCACATAATTAGTGTGAGAATGGCTTCCTCTGTCACCCCTGGGATTGGGTTTAGCTACTCATGATGAAAAACCTCTCAAAAGATTTCGTTGATGCTCAAAAGTGTTTTACAATGAAGAGAAAGAGAAGTAAATAGTATAAAACAGGATTCTGCGACCCACAGAAGGCGTCCAGAATCAACGACACAGACATAGTGTTGTTGGTACAATGACTCAGCGCGGAAAGGAGTGGAAAAGTGTCGCATTAAAGCGACAGTTTTTAGCGACTTTCCTGCCTCGTCCAATGTTCTTCGTGTTCTTCAGTTCCAGCAGAAGTAGGAACTTCTTCTTCACAGCGCCTAGTTCTTCGATTTTACGTCTCTATTCTCTTCCAAACTCCCTCTAAACTTGCAAGCCCTTCCTTCTAGACACTAGGGACCTATTTATACACAACAGGTTACTCAAATCCTCGTAATAATTCCAAGAATATCCGGCCATTAAAGAAAATATTCCGAAATATTTTTTCTTTAATTCTTTGATTTCTTACGGATTGTTCCCTGTTTTATCTCTTCTCACGCGTCATCCCTGAGCTGTAGGGATTGTTTCCAGCCAATAGACTCAACCCATGCACGTCTCTTCCATCCAAGAATTCCAAAAATAGAATATTTTTCCTATTTTAGAATATTTTCCTTGATTTGATTCCCACCGGTTATCTAACCAATTTTGACCGAATCCAACACCTATACCAGCTCTATCTAGGCCCTAGGAACAAACTCATTTAATTTGGGCCATTGAATCTCACTGGAAGACCTTCAAATCCTCAACCCTAGTCACGGCAGTTCAAGAACAATTTTTCCCGCCAAAATTTGAAATTCAAAAAGGTTGAAGATGATATGCCCCCTATCCTGAACTGGGGTACGAATAGCAGATGTCTTGGGTGATCTGGGGGTGCCCCTTAGTAATTAGGTTACCCCTTATCCGAAAGTGAGAGTCCGAATAACACTTGTCCTCTGTGTGCCAAAATCAACTGCTGCGGTGAAATAGAATAGGGTAGTGGCAAGTGACGAGTGCATGACAATATATATATTCCCACATATCTGACCTAACGAAAACAATCCCTTTTGGCTACGAAGAAAATATGTAATTCGATAAGCTAATACTAGTTTCTATATATTTTTCAACTGAATCTAGAATGCAACCAGATACTTTCAAGAGTACTTTGGAATAATAATGGGAATGGCTATGACTAAAAATCAAAGGAATTATCAAGATACTCTAAAAAAATGTCAAGAATCAAAATTGAATTTTACATAAACAGATGACTAATTTGGGGGATTAAATTTCACAATTGATTGCTCATTCAACAATCTTTCGAGGAGATTTTGTCCATGTCTTTATTCGAATCAACCCTCTCAATTAACCAGGTCTTGACTTGGCTTTTCTTGGCTAGGCTTGTTCAAACTCTCCACCCCTTCAATTCAAATCGTTGATCCTTCTGAAGATCCTCCAATATACGGTTAAGTATTTGGACTTAAGTTGTATCTGTGGACTGTTGTATCCGCAGCTGAACAAAACACCAAGATGTCATCAGTTACAGTGAAAACCAAAAATGCACAGGTAATTAGTTGTGGCATTAACTGAAAATTAACTAGATACAAACATCCCTGAATCAGACATAAAAAACGTTGAGATAATTATTCCATCAAATTTTAGAAATTATCCATCATCATAACCACGATTCAAACAAAAGATGTTAATCGGTACTTGTAGTATAACATTAAAACTGGAAATAATTGTATCTAGAGTACGTAGTAGTGGTTTACCAAAATTGCTGCCCATATGAACTCCTCATTGAATTGTTGTTCCTCTAGCACCACCGCCACCAGATTCCCATATGAAACCAGCTATTACTAATCTACGAGACGCCATTTCTGTTGAGTTAAAAGAAGGAAAAGGAGACAGAAAGTGAGGTTCTGATTGATACTGGTTTGCTTTTCTGCGAGACTCGGATTTGATAGATTTTGTGATTTGCTAGGGTTTATGGCGGTGTTCTTGAAGGAGAGATTGGGAGAGGAAGGGGAAAGGAAGAAGAAGAATGAGATCTAGGGTTTTTGTTTGGTATCAAATAATAAGTGTGGTCAAAGCTAGTCAAAAAGTCAAGGTCATAGCCGGACTAGGTGTGCCCAAATGAATGAATAAGCTAAATCCCGAACGAGTACCTTGAAAGAGGCTTATAGAAAGAACCTTCATGCTGAGACTTCATTGCAAAACAAAAAGGTTACAAAGAATCAAATCTCGTGACTAGGGGTGAGATTTATATCCTTATGATTATCAGATGAGAACTTTTTAATTATGGTAGATGGTAGAACATAAGATTAGATAATATAAGTTGCACATTCGACATTAGATTTGTCTTGTTGTATAATGTGGTGGATAATGAGTGTTGTACCTCAATTAGGCGAACAAAACATAGTTGATTACAAATTTTTACCGCATATGTCTATGAGAAAGACCGGTGACATCTTACAAGTTTAGCATGTAACTTGTGTGATCGGGAATAATATTGTAAGTTGAATGTAGGGTTGTAGCTGATATAGCAAGGAACTAGTAAATTCATCATTGTTCTGTAAATGAAGGATGCATAGAATTTTTGATTTTTCTTACATTGAATATTCTGTAAAATCATTGGATCACCTTTTGTTAAAATGTTCTGTAGTATGTAAGTATTGGCATAAGGTCAGTACAGAATGAGGGTTTACTATCTCCTCAGCCTCATCTTAATTTTGACTGGCTCTTACTATTATTATCACTCAAAGCAACTGCATTTTACCTTTCATTAGGTAGTTTGAAATTGAGTCAGTTTTGCTTCAGGCATTTAGTAAAGCTACTGAATTTAGCTGTATCTCATATTCCACCTCCCATATTATTTAAACCAGTTGTTGAATACATTGGATGGACTTTTCCACCTGCAGGTTTATGTTAAATTGAATAAGACTGATGGAGCAGCCACGTCTAATCATCTTGCAGGTACAAGTGAAATACTTCTATCGCAAAACACATGTTCCACAAATGGCAGCAACATGGGAGAATTATGGGTGGTTAAAAAATGTTTGTTTTTTGCACATAATGTAGGAACTACAAAGTTTCATGTTGTCGGTGAATCTATGTATGTAATCAGTTTTGTAAATAGTATTTCCTTTGTTTATTATGGGTTCTGTGTGGTGCCCTTGTTTTTTTGTTCACATTCAGAAAGATATTGCCGATTTAGATCATATTTCCTAGTGGGCAATATTGAGGGGTGAATTCAGTTCTTGTCCTGCCTGCCCTAGCTACACCAACTGTCCCTACTCTCCTCCTCTTTTTTTGCTTTCTTGTTGTTTATATTTGCTAAGGCTTCATCGTTTGCGCCAGGATATATGTAAGAAGCGTGACGAGACTGCTAAGCCTGGTATGGACGGCGCGCGGCGCGTGGTCCTTATTGGAGACGGGTCCTTCAAACATTCTCGGATGGATGGTAGTGGTTCATCTTCTCCTTCAGAGCAACAAACTGATGTTCATGTTTCTGAAATACCAGCCGTCCATGTTGCGCCAGAAAACTCTGAGGACGTGCACCTTCATTTACCTTTGGTGGTGAGTGATGCCGAGGCTAGCCTAGATCATGCCACTCACATCCTCGTTCACGGCTTTTGGGTTCCAACCGTTTTGGTCACTACCTATAGAGATATTATGGAGCGTGGTGATGGTCATATGGGGAAAGAGGGTCTTCTGGACGTTCACATTTTATGCTACATGACTAAGAATCTCTTGGAAATCGCCGACCAACTCACGCGTGTCGGGGATGATCCTGTTGACGTGGCGACAATGCGTGGCTGGCAGATTGTCGTTCGGTCCGAAATCAAAGTTCAGTTCCCTATGACGTGGTTGGAAAATTCGTTGGCAAAGGTGAATAGTTGTAATGACCCTCGTGGTCGGCTTACAAGTCAAATTTCTAAGCTATAAGAGGAGCTGAAGAAGCGTTATGAGGATACTTCTAGTAAGAAGGAGGTGCTGGATCTATTGCTTGATGATGTGGGGATAGCTAACGACGAGGTACTACGAGCCGAGACCGCCGAGGCAACGGTTTGCACGGAGCTTGAGGAAAAGCGGCAGGAGTTGGCTAAGCGTTAGCCTGCTTAAAGCGCTTCCTCGTTGTGTTGTCTTTCCTTTGGTTATGTTGGACTTTTGTCTTCCGGATGATGTATTTTTTGTTGTTGTTGTTGTGTTGTTATTTATTTATTTTTTAATTATGGGATATTAGTATGGTGCTTGATTAGTTTGGTATTGGCGTTTTTGTTATTTTTGGTTTTATGAAGCATCAACCATTCATAATTATATTTTCGTCTTTCTATTTTTTGTGGGGTTAGGTGAACATCTTTGTGGCGCACTTACTACCCCTTTTATCTCTCCCTCCTCCTTAATTTTAGAAGTATGCGGTGGGATGGGAAAGCGTTGGTAGATCCCGCTTACTTTTATTTTTGTGAGAAGGGTACGGTGAGATATGCGTTGGTGGAGCGCGCCTACTTCCCCTTTTTATTTTATGAGAAGGGTGTGGTGAGATATGCATTGGTGGAACGCGCCTACTCCCCCCCTTTTTTTTGTGAGAAGGTTGCGGTGAGATATGCTTTGGTAGAACATGCCTACTCCGTCATCTTTATTTTTTGTGTGGGATTTGTCAGCCTATATATTGGGCGCTTTTGGCATTCCCTTGGTCTTTTGTAATTTTGTCAGCCGATTAGACGCCCTCGGGGTTCTTGAGACGTTTTGTAGATTCGTCAGTCAATTAGGCGCCTTTGGCATTCCTGAGACCTTTTGTAGATTCGTCAGTTAATCATACCCATTTGGCATTCCTGAGAGCTTTTGTAGATTTGTCAGTCGATCAGGTGCCTTTGGCATTCCTGGGACCTTTTGTAGATTCGTCAGTCGATCAGGCGCCTTTAGCATTCCTGATACTTTTTGTAGATTTGTGAGTCGATCAGGCGCCTTTGGCATTCCTGAGACGTTTTGTAGATTTTTCAGTCAATCAGGCGCCTTTGGCATTCCTAAGACCTTTTCCCACCGTATTGCCTGTAAATTTCAAAAGGAGAAATTGTTTTTACCATCAAAAGGGTTATTTACAATTCGTGGTCTCGTAATTCAAATTCTTCCTTTCCCCAACCCCTTCCTTTTATCTGATTTAGTGACGAAGGAAAGGGTCGTACTGAATTGTCTGCTTAGTCGCCTCGAGTTCCCCAGAAGGCGTGCTTGCGTTCGAAGATACTTCATTAGAAAAGAATTCTTTTATTGGGTGTATAAACCTTCCATAATAGTGACAGTATTTTGCGGAGTTCTTATCCATTTTGTTGGCATCTACAACCAGCTGGAACTCTTCTCCGCTGACCCACTGATTTAGTAATTCGACTACGCGGTCTTTGCTGCATTTTTTCCTTAGCTCCCGCCAATGGTTTGGAATTGGTCCCTCCTTTCCCCATTAATTTCGGGGCTTATGTTGCGTGGTGTCTCAGATACGGTACTAACTGTGTGGCACCAAACATGGTCTATAAGTGTCTCTTCTATGCAATTAACTATCCTTTCATCCACTTCTTCTCGCTCTACGAAGGTATGGAATATGAAATTGATTAAACTTCCCTTGAAAGATGGGATCATTCCTTGTACGGAAATCCCGACGAGCGTTCCCTCATTGATGTCCTCATGGTAGTCCAGTTCCCAGGGCTGAAACCGTAAGATGTACTTTCCTATTTCTTCTCTCATCCGCTGTCCACTCTTGTTCAAGTCTATTGTCGTTATTTTCCTCTTGGCTGAATATAATTTCCCAATAAAGAGTGTGGACATGGTTGTTCAGGAATCCACATTTTCAGCTTTTAGGTTGTCGTACTAGGTGAATGTCGTGCCCGTGAGTGATTTGGGGAATTATTTTAGGTACAATTTTCCATCGGTGGCTCTATCATTCATTGCTGATAGGAATCGGCTGAGATGCTCTCGCGCGTTTCCTTGTCCATCACATTTCTTGAATTTTGGATAAATATAGTCCTCGGGATATTGGTATTCTCAGATGTTCGCTGGGTATGGACTACTTACGTGGCAGTGATTATCCTGTTTTATCACATGATAGTTCTGCTCCAAGTATTTTTCAATTTCTTCACGTGACATCGCTATCGTCTTGTTGCTTTTGTGTTCCTCGCCTTTTGTCATCTTTTCGGGAATTTTTTGTCATGCTATTACTACTTGTGCTATCCAATCTTCAAGTTCGTTCCTTCTATGTAAGCACTCATCTAGTTCCTTTTGCATATTTGCAGAGTTGGTGGGGTTTTGGTAGTTTGATTACTCGCGTGCTTTTCTCTTTTGTTGTTGTTATCTCTCTATTTTGGGACCCATGTATCGCCGATTGTTTGATGACACCTTTGATTGGTGTTTCTTCCTCGCTGTCTCCATCTTCTATTGTTACTTCATCCAAGTTGATAAGTCGGTCGGTCTTTTGGTTTTCTACTGCACCAGAGCTAGCGCCTCCAAGGTGTGTCATGGTTAGCTAGGCACGAGCCTCCGGGTTTGGTCGCCAAATGTTGAGGGGTGAATTCAATTCTGGTCCTAACCGCCTAGCTACACCCAATGACATCACTTTTCTAAGAATAGTAAGAGAGATAGATGCATTTCCATTGTAGATTGTCCTTCTTTATATAGACTTTCCTAAAGTCCCTCTTTCTATGTCATCACGACACATGTCTTAAACCTTCTTAATTACCTTTAGTGACGTTTCTTACCATAACCTCCTCCTTATTCATTAATTCCTTCCTTTTCCTTCCTTCCTCATGGTTCTTTCCTTGTTGGACTTGGGCTTAGTCCCCAAATACCCATCTCTTATATTGGGCTTACCTCTCCTCCTAAAGGCAGCTATGCACCATTAAGGGGTATTATTTTTCATGTTTTAACATCCAACATCTCCATTTCCCCGTTGTGTAAAGCCCGACATAACGAGGAAGGCAGTATTACCTTTGTTTCTTGTTTTTATTGTTTTGAATATCATATGCTGAAGTGAACTTTTTGGTTGGATAAAAAGAATTTTATACATCTAATTGGTCTTGTCTTGTGAGATGTATGAGTTTCTCCGTTAACTGTAAGAAGGTTCTTTGCCGGATAAGATCTTCATAAAACATAATACCAAGCGAAGGAACCAAAGAAAATGTGGAGCAAGTTTGAATTGTATAGGTACAATAGTTGATTGCGCCGACTGCTTACATTGGGGAAGTTGTCGAACTTAGTTTTGAGCTAGTTGAATCTTGAGCCATTGTGTAACCATGGTAATGTGTTACCGTACAACCCCGTCTTTAAACAGAAATTTGATTATGAAAATGAAAAGAACACTAGCTAACTGATTACATTTGCATAGGATCAGACATCAGAGTTAATGATATAGCAACTATGTTTCATCCAGACTTATGAGAACTGTTGTAGTACTATCACTCAAACATGATTATTAGCCGTTTTGTTACATAAAATTGGTTAACAAGACCAAAATCAATAATTCCTAGGTGAAAAAGACATGTGAAATTTGATATTGTTTAAATGGACGAGAATGTAAAAATAGCCGGGATCTAAACAGTTTCATCCTGCCCAATTTCAAATACTTTTTCTTATTTTTAATTTACATCAGGATGCATCCAGTTTCATCCTCACTCTTTTGTAAGTTTAAGCCAAGATGGATCCAGTTTCATTCTTGTTAATTTTTTGGTGTCCATTTCACCCGTGTTAATTTTTATTCGTCTATTATATCCATGTTTTAAAAATATTTGGACATATGTATCATTTTCCAGTTGTGTTACTCAAGCGGCCCGGCCTAAAACTTTTAACAAGCTAGAAACACCTCTTTGTGCTCTATTCAACTTGCTAACCAAACACAGAAAACTCATAAAACTTATCAATGGGCATTGTAGCTCAAACTCAACACTTGTTTGCCCACTTCTCTCGTAGGATTTCTACTCAACACTTCAAATTCCACCATGGAATTTCTTCACTTCTCTAGCCAAATCCCCACTGGGATTGCTTCACTCAACTTGTAGACTTTACTCGCCTACAATCTTGTTTCGCGCTCACAGCCTTGTGACGTCTCAAACTCAACAACTCATAGGTATTAACCTCCTTTGTTGTCTTTTGACACATCACCCCCTGGTGATTACTTCTCTTACTTCACAACCTTACTATTGTATTTCTACTTCTCTACAACTTTACTTCTTTGTTTTTCAAGATTCTCTCACAATATTTCTCTTGTTACGCTTCTGCCACAAGCAATAACTAACACAAAGTTTGCCACACTTTGTAAAACTTCCAAGTTTCTGCCACAAACTCTTCAATCACCATTAAGCTTAACATGTTTGAGCTTAAACTCCTACCATCCTCCCTTAAGCTCAAACATCACCATCCAACATTCCTTGCCATTCTAAGTCTTTGAAGATGATGTTGCTTCCAATGATGGTGCGATGTTGCTGGAGATTTGGGGTTTCACAACCCTAATATCAGGTGAGTAACGGAATTATTTGCTGGGCGTCAAAAAAAAAAATAAAAGGAGGAAGTTACAGAAAGTTAGTAACAGTATGTGAGGTGTTGCAAAGAACAATCACAGTTGGAGGAGAATTGTTACAGAAGCGTAACAGAAGAAAGTGTCACAGTTGGTGACAGGAGGTGTGACAAAAGTTTTATAATAGTAAAAAGTGTGACAGTTTCTGTCAGAGGCGTTGCAGAAAACAAATTTGATGGTTGTTGAAGTAGTAAGCATGGGTTGCTGTGGCAGAGCATCAAATGTTGGTTGAGGTAAGAAGCTTAGGGTGTGTGGTTCATTCAAAGGGTTAAGTCATGGATTGAGTGTACGATCGAGTTACACTATAAATTCTTTGCCTTCGCGCCCACTTCAATAAAAAATGTATTCATGTCCTTCTCCTTTGCATATGTATTTCCTTGAGATGGTGGTGGTGGTAAATTCCTTGGATGTTTTAGTAAGAAATGGTCCAACTTTCCTTGCTCAATCATCCGCAATATAATCTTCCTCACATTTCTACAATTACTTGTTGTGTGATCATGAAATCTATGATAGACACAAAATTATTTACTCTTCCTCCTTGATGGTGGCTATTCGCCTACATTATGTGGTTCTGGAATAGCATCCATTAGGAGAGAAGCTTCCTATACTTTATCCACTGTAGTGTTCAACTTTGGCAAGTTTATCTGTTCCCACACTATTTTTCCAGCTTTTTTGTTATAATGTGTTTGCTGTCCCGCAGAGCTTCCTGGTTGAACCGTATCATTATCTCCATAATTTTGAAGTTGCTTGACTCCGTACTCTTTATCAAACTCTGCTTGGTCTGTACTTCCCATAGCCACTAATTTTTGTTTCATCTCTACATTATTCCTTCCTTGGGTTCCCTGCGATGTACTCACAACAACATTTTCCAGCCTCGGAAGTAAACTTGTATTTCCACCTTTCAAATCAGGTATCACAACTGGATATGATTCCATATCTCTTTGCTTTTCCTCAAGTGCTATGTATTTTTCTTGAAATTCGTGCAGCTCCGACATTGTTATTGTATCCTTTATTCTGAAGATTTGAGTATATAATAGATCTGTTGCAAAGAGAGCATTTATAAATGCAAGAATAAGATGTCGCTCGTCCACCCGTATTCCAATTTCACTACACATGGTTCTCCAACGTGTCGTTAGATGACGCAAACTCTCATTTGTTCTTCTGCGAAGTCCGAATGCAGTCTCAATCCCTGGTATTGATAGATTATTACTTATGTACTGCCCCAAAAAGATATTTTGTAAATGATGAAATGAATCAATGGATTCTAAAGGTAGTCCTTCAAACCATTTCAAAGCTTCACCTGCTAGGCTTGCAGCAAAATATTTGCACATCACCGCATCATAATTTTCCCACTACAATAAGGATCTTGCATAGGCTTTCACATGTTGTATCGCACATGTACTCCCATCAAATATAGTTGTAAATTCCGGTAAAATGCACTTAGATGGTATTGGTGCTCTCTGAATTTCCTTTGTAAATGGAGTTTTTCCCGCTTCCTCCACTGCTTCCTTCTAGTTGTCTTCTTCCATCATTTTTTTTTGCAGTCATCATTTCTCTTAATTCTTCCATCTCCTTAAGAATTTCTTTGTTGAATGATTGATCCAAATCTTCCCGCATGGGTCTTTTTAATCTTGCATGTCTCAATCTATTCTCATGATTGTTTTGGCGTATTGCCTCTTGTATTTGTTGTTGTTCAGCTTCTTCTCTTCTTCGCCTACGCCTTTCATTATATTCTTCAATTTGTACTCTATCATGTCTCTCTTCGTTACCTGTGCGATCATATCGATGTCTTGATATTTCTCTTTCTTGTGGAGTAACTCGACCTTGTTCTGTATCATCTATGCGATGATGTTCGCGTTTCCTAACTCGATTATCATAATCAAGTTGACGCAATCCACTTTGTAATTCTCTTTCTTCTAATGCTTCCCTTCTTCTCTGTCTATCTCTCGCACGTGTAGTCTCTCGTTCGCGCTCATATTCGTCTCTTAATGTTTCTCTACCATGTAATATTATCTTTCCTTGCCTTGGATCCTCTTCTTCTCTTTCAAAATTAGTATTTGCACGATGAAAAAGCTCGCGTGGGTGTTCATATCGATTAGTTGCTAAGTCAACTATACGTTTCATTTCCCTTTGATCCTCCAGATTTTCATTTTTTTGCGATTTTTCTTCAATGACTTCCATGTGTTCTCTTCGCCTATCGTTTCTTCGATTAGATTGACTCTATCGGGAAGAACACCTACTGGATCTTGATCTTAAACGTGTAACACTTCTTGACCTTTGTTCTTGCAATCTAATATTCTCTTCTCGTAAATCATCGTTTTGACGGATTAAATTCGCACGCTCTTCTTCTTATCTCTTTCTTTCAATTAGTAATCTTTGTCTAAGGTATGCAATCGTCATATTTTCTTCACTCGCTGTAATTGGTTCTTCGTTCCCAATTCTCTGTCCTCCGTATGTTGAATCTGTCATTGCAGTATGGACACTCACTCTATCATAATCTATATCATTATTCTGTCCTTGTCCTCGCTGAGATCCAATTGGAATTTCTATTCTTACATGTTCATCCACTCTTTCTTATTCTTGTTTAAGATTTGTTATTCGTCTTCGTTCAGCAAGTATGTTACTTCTTCTAGTCGCCATTACTTGTTCCACAACAGATTCAATCCTTACCGTTTCTAAATTTTTAAATCTCACTTTTTTCTTTAAAATCTATGATATACTATCAGGAATTATCATCCAGAGCTGTTTTCTAGCGCCAAAAATGTAGTTGTAAGAAATCTTACAACTACACTCCACTTAAACTGATCCAATTTCTAGGTGATCATTATGAATTCTTGTTTTATTAATTGAAGATTGGGAATTTTTACAAAATAGCTTTCTCTCTTAAATGTATTACAATAATTCTACTTGAAACCTAAACTCGCTTTCTCTCTCTCTCTTCCTGTTTCTTTACCAAGACATGGCCCCCTACAAACAATGACCTCTCTCCTTTATATAGGATTTTACATAGTGAATGACAGCTAAGAATCACATTATTTTCGGGATCACTATGCGACATATTCGCTCATATACAATCGCTCATATTCGGATAGCATACTTCTTCGCATGATTCTTCGCACTTTACTCGTGACTTTGCTGACATCATCTGGTGTGTCATCTCAACTTTGTTGTGTGCGATGCTCTTCGTTTAGGTTGTACACTTTACTTCGCGTAGTTGTTGACGTGTGCGATATTTAACTCCTACATCCACAATACTGTTGAAATTTAATCTCAAATATATTATTGATCTACTAAAACATGGTGTTGAGCAGGTTGGAAATTAGAAACTTCGCGAGTGCAACAAAGGAAAATTCGGCTGCAAACTAATTTTCGTATAGCTTCATTATAATTCTTTCATTCTTAGTTGCCGTTTGTGATTACATCTTTAAAAAAAGCTTCATTATAATTCTTTCATTCTTAGTTGTCGTTTGTGATTACATCTTTAAAAAGATAGAGAGTTTTAGAATGAAAATTTAGATTATGTTACAAAAACTACAACTTCCCCTCTTCTCATCCAACTTACTGCAAGTGAACTATATAACATACATATAAGTATAATGCATGTCCAAATAAAGCTCGAAATAGATAATGAAATAGGTTGATAAAGATTAGATGGAAAACATAATGAAATACTGAAATAAGTGGATAAAGATTAGATTTAATTATACTTCCTCCGTTCCGATTTACTTGACGTTATAGAGTTTTTCACGGAGATTAAGAAATTACATAGAGAATAAAATCTTTTCAATTCTACCCATATTAATTCTTTTTAAAAATCTTAATGACTAGTTTTTAGTTTCTAGATTTTAGAGAAAGTTATCAATTCCCTAGTAATTTACTTGGGATATAGTACTACCAAACTAGAGTAGATTTAAAATTAGAGTATTGATTACAATAAAAATTAATGATATTGTATGATTTCAAAGCAAGGACAAATCAGTGAGAATATGAGAAAAATACTAAAACTATCATCTATTTTGGAACACAAAAAAACCCCTAAAACATCAAGTAAAATGAAACCGAGGGAGTATATTATTAAGCTGAAAAAACTAACAATCGATAATCCTGAGCACAAGTTGTAGGTTTGGGTGAAGCGGCATTAATTAGGTGGTGATGCACAATCCCATGTCGTCCACGAGAGTGTCTTATTCTGTCCATTGAACAAGAACTTGGTATAAGTTTGTTGCTTGGCCCCCAAAATGTTTAACTTAGGATCTGTACCATTAGTAGGCATAATCCCAAGACATAAATGAGGATTTTCCTTCTCTTCAATATGGAAAAGACTTAATGGATTGATTATAAGCTGAGCTCCTACTTCATTTCCGCAATCAGCTGGTTCATCCGGATACTCATTATCTTGAAAATATAATGCCATGGATGGAAGATGAGATGGTATACCATTTGGCATACTCCAACACAAATCCAAGTGGTGTGATGATGCATCCATCTCTGGTAAGCCAAGTGTTTTCATATAATCAACAAGTACCTGTCTCACACGATCATAGACATCTTTCGCAAAGTAACTAATGGACGTTCCAGAATCGATAATAAAGCCACCATGCCCATTAATTGCACGGTCGAATTTACCCGGTTCAAAACCTAAACATTTGGTAGCTACTGAAATATCCGCTAACTTCAAGAAATAACTTCTGGTATCTGTCTCCACAATCGGAGTTATTTGAACATGGCCACTGATAGGGAGTAGTGCGTCATCACCAAACATCAATTTACTTGGAGAATCAGGGGGTTCAAAATGCCAATCTGCTAAACAATAACCGAAAACTCCCTGAGGAGCAAACTGAGAAGCGAATGAACGAGGACCCGGGCCCAAACCGAATACGCCATCGATATTGTTATCGGGATTGTCTTCGAAGCCAAACCCGACGGTTCCATATGCACAACCGAACACAACTTCGTCAAGAACAGTAGAATTTCTCTCAAAACCATAACGATCAAAATCAAAACGATCTATGGACATAAAACCTTCAACATGCACATCCGGACTATCCCATTCTTTGAATTTGCAATGATTATGATTACATTCATAAGGTTCACACAATGGGTGATCACAAGGAACCAATTTGTATGTAGAAGAGTCATCAGGATTATACAGACGTTGTTCTTGTTTAAAACAACCGATGCAACCATCGCACTGGAGCCAAGTAAGTTCGGCAGCGGTATCTAAAATCAGGTATGAATCTACGGTTGGAGGTGTACCAACAGAGATATGCACTACGTAACTCGACGATTTATATGAAAATGGAGGTTGGACCTCTGTGGGGTTTTCTTCAGAAGCTGCTGTTAAACTCATCAAACTATTAGCTCGAAGTTTTGACCGATCGACGATTTTTCGGAACTTTTCAATGCGGGAAAGGTCGTTTGATTCAATGGAGTCTCTGTGAATGAGTTTAAGAGTGAGACCGGATGGTTTCTTATCACCAGGCTTCGATAAAATGGAGTGACTCAATGAGATAATGAACAGAATGCAAAAGAGAGCTTTTATGCCCATTTTTGTTGATTTTGGGAGGAAGAAATCAAGAACAATATTCGAATGAAGAGCAAAGGGTTTATGAGCTCATTTTTATATTGGTTTCAAAAAGATAAAACTCAAGGTAAATTTTGACTGATATTAATGTGAATACATTCGCAAGATAATTATAAATGGAGCAAAAAATTTTTTCTTTAGAGTACAGGAAGAAAATGGTAAAGAAAGTATTTGAGAAAATATTTTGATTCCTTTTGCGGTTACATAATTGGCTGGGTAAAATATTTCCTGATTTGATGGTAATAAATCCGAAATCTCATCAACAAAATAAAGAAAGTTGAAATAATAAAGTAAGAAATTGTAAGTATATTTTAATTATAGAAGTTGAATAAAATTAATACCGTTTTGTATGAATATTAAATTCATTATCTAAAATTGTTAGGTTCTTGCAAATCCAAAATATTTTTTCCTTCCAAAACCGCATTTTTATTTACACCTAAAATATCTCCCACACCTGAATCCGTATTTGAATAGTTATTAACCAAATTCCCGGTCAGAATTACTTTCCAATACTCGGTATGAGATTGCTGGGAAATCTTGTAAAACTTGATCTAACTCCAAAATATTTTATCATTCCAAATCTTGGTTAATTACCCGGGATCTCGTTTGCATATTAATGACTTAGAGATTTTGTTCCACGCAAATCTTTATTATATTCATTACAGGAAAAGGGAGCTCCTTTATGTACCTCCTTTAAGCACTAACGATACCCTATAATCTACCTACCCTCTCAAGTAATCTTTCTACCCATCAACTTTTTTTTTTTTTTTTGCATACCGCCGACAAATTATCGATGTCTATTCATAAACTGTACTTTATATTCTATCTTCTACATAGATTTTTTGGAGAAGACTTGTGATATTAGTCTCATCGACCACACGAAATCTAACTTCACTAATACCCGTCAAAATCTGATACTTTTAAACCCTTTTTAGTTACCACCAACGAAACTCATTACAAAATTTATATATTTTTGATCGACTAAACCCGATCGACAAAATTTATATATTTTTGATTGCAATCTTAATGACAAGGAAGCTAGTCAATTTGGAGAACTGTTGCAGGTGGTTGGAGAGAATCCTCCTAATACTGATGATAGATGGGTTTGAACAACAATAACAAGGGTTAGTCAATTGGGATTAGTAGAGACATTCAGAGATTTTTTATGCAATAGGTTTTGGGTGACTCTCCGTGAGTTTAGAGATTTTAAGAGACTCTCTGAATGATTTTCAAGGAATTATGATGATTTATTGAGACAATAAAACATATATGAATTTCAGCTTACACACATGAGACAAACAATATACTTATTTATTTATCAAAATGAATATATGATTATTTCAATGAAAATGCATTATTCCACGCATGGTTAACAAAATTTATAACCATTTTGGCAGTAAAATAAAAACAAGACGAACATAAGGGATTTGAATCTCTAGTAAACTTATTGGGTTTTGGAAGACAACCATTTCTTTTTCAATTGTAGCTTATTTTGTTATTTTTTTTTATATATTTTGATATGTAATCCTTAAAGAAAAGAACAAAGTCTCTCAAAATATCACCTACCTAGGAGAGACTTTTTTTTAGCCTATTATGGTATGTTTTGTAGTAAAAGTCTCTACAAGTCTCTCACAACCATAAGTCATTGATTTCAAATTCCAAATCTAACAGAGAATTCTAAAGACTTTTAGAAAGTCATGATCCAATAACAGAGATTGTTTGAGATTTTGAAGACTTCTCTATTGACTAACAAGAGATTTTAGAAGTCTCTAAAATTATTTCAATATTTCTACAAACCTCAATTGGCTAATCCCCTGTAAGTTTATCATCGGGAGATGTTATATTACCCCAAGTTAGTCATTGCTGACTCCATTAAATAAGGACCACCTCCTCTGATCATTCTTCAGTCTCTATGTTCTTTCATATTAATAAAAAATGAATAAAGAATAAAATAACCAACAAGAAAGCAAGAATAATCAAAGAACAAAAACACGTATATATTGTTTTCCAAACTGATATCAGGGAGTGTTTAACTTCTTTAAAACAAAGAGAATCACAAATGTGTATAAATGAGAGCGACAACCTCCAATAATACTAGTATAATCTAAAAACAATAATACTAGTATAACCTACATATTGCTTCGTGTGTGATGATGATGGATGAAGTTGACCTTTGCATCCACCATCAACACTCAACCCGAACATTTCGACATATGCTCGAAACACAATTTTCGTCTTTTCCGCAGACTTAAAGCAATATGCAATAGTGAAGCTTTGTGTGGTATATCTCACACCCATGCAATGAAACAACGACATACCCCGTCGATTTGTCTTGTAAATACAATCCATTTTCCCTACTATTGTGATCTTGTAGTTCCTTCAGCTGTTTGCTACAACTTTTAACAGGTATTGTTTTTCTTAGCTGTGTGGTAATTTCAAGATTTTGTAGTAGTAATAAAGAACAAGGTCCCTATGGTGTGAGCACCAACAACAATGGGAACAAAGTTTTTTTCCTCGTACTCATCAACAGCAGAACCCAAGAAATATTGTTAATGCAAGATCTAACACCAACATTGCCCATCCTAATAAAAGTTCAGCTGATAAATATACTCACGGGGTTGGGAACTTCAATTACAAGCCGAGGAAAACAGTAACAATAGTACTAGTTCTATTGAATAAATCGTAGATTTATGCAATTCATTGGTGGCAATGCTAATAATCATCATGAAACATTACCATCGCTCCGTTATGATACTACTGAGTTGATTTCAACAATTCTTCAACCCCGAATATTTCACTATGTTTTACTAGTACGATCGGTAGGAACCATAATGCTAATGATGAACGGTTATCGTCCTTCGCAATCATCATATTTGAAGTGGAGTTATAAACTTATACCCCTTTTATAAAATTAAATCCCCTATTGTAATCCCGTTCATCGTTTATTCATTAATCTACTGAAATTAAATCTCCTTTTGATCTTCTTCCCGTTTCCTTTTCTTTACTGAAAGTGGCAGCTGAAATAGTGGCACTACAAGAAAACTTGGTTTGAGCAACCAAAATCTTAGCAAGAGCCCAAAATTTTGGTCGCTTTAATAGTCAAGCAACCAAAATTCCGACTACCATAAGTTTTAGCGGTTGCTAACCTGTTACCGCTACTTCTTAGCTACCAAATAATGTTTTTGGTTGTTCAAGTACTTTTTCCAAGTTCTGTATAGCGAGTGCCATAGTAGGTTAGTAGCTACTTACGTCAAGCGACCACAGACTAGCAAGTCAAAATAAATTTTGGTCGGTCAAACCTGTCTCAGCAACCAAGTTCAGAATCACCAAATCAGAAGAGATCACGAGCATGTAGCTAGCTTAGCTCATTGGTTGGACAGTTTACTAATCATCCTGCATAAGGGTTCGAAAAAAACAATGAATTTAATCCAATAGATATACACCCAATCGTAATTCAAATTCTCCCCTAAACAATTGTTTGTGTCAAGTTACACTTAATCCAACTTACAGCTGAATTCAATCGACACTTATGTTCAAAATCCGAGAAACACTGTTAAAAACTCAAAATTCACACTAGTACAAGTCATTTATTCTATCACTCAACACTGCCAGATTTGTGTAGATAATGACTTGCTTGCAAGCATTATTGCTTCTCCGCACTTTCTTCTCCTCCAACAGCTTTTTGTAGCTCCGTTTGAAACTGCTCATATTAATGCAAAACAGAACGACAGGGGTCATTACGCATACATCAAGTTAAAATATGAAAACACAACAGATAATAGAAGGCTTTTTTTAAGCTCTCGCTGCAATTGAATTACTTCTGATTCAGGTCCAGACCTTTAAGCAGAAATGAATACTAGTTATGCCTTGTGAGTATATACAGATTATGCAAGATGGTGACTATAGCAAGATTCGTAAAATGGGTATGCGCATATACTAGTGACAAGCAAGGTGTTGAGAAGAACGCAGGTTTTTCCAATCAAGAAAGAAAATAAAAATAAAAAGAAATGTCGGTCTGCAGAAATGATCTAGCAGAACCAATCTTCGAACTTTTGTAAAGACCCGACATTAGATTCATGGTTTACGGCAACTAGGTGAATACAGAACACTTATGATTGAACTCCTTGTCTTGTTAAATAGGTTGTATTTTAAAGATGAATCAATATGAGTATTTACCCTGAACTGAAGTTACACATGTTCTTATGAGTTTCCCGTTAGTCACCAAATTGATATTCCTGAATAACTAACCAAACAATCATTATGCAAGGTTAAAAGAGATATGCATGACTTACTTCTTTGATGGCTTGATTTGTTTTTCAGGTGTTGCATTCGTGTTTGTAAACTCTGAAATGAAGGACCTTTTATCTGCAGAATTATAAGAAAACAGTGACTACTCATGATGGACAAACTATGATAAAAAAAAAAAACATAGAGGGGAATTGCCTAAGTAAATGTCAAGATAGGTGTAAAATTATCATGGCTATTGCTTCGAATGGCACAGGTCACATCAGCTTACATAGTACATGTACAAAGAAAGGACAAACTGATATACTTATATAAGAATTTGTATAATTCAATTGTATACTCTGAAGCACGCTAAATGGACATTTGTACACAACTCAAAGGTAGGACTTACATGGATATTGACTGAGATGAACCTAGCAGGTAATGCATGTGTAACTCAAACCCGTAAAACAGAAGTTTTCTTACCGTTCCAATGGAGGGCTTCTCCTTGCTATCCTCTGTTAGAAGTAACCCACCAGCAGTTTCCTTCTCGGCCTCCTCAACCTGAACACGATCATGTGTAAGAACCACTATTAAATAGGCAATCACTCAAATATGTAATCACAAATTATACTACAACCAAAATAATGCAACGAGTAACAACCCCAATCTAAAATATTGCCTGCTTAGGTAAAAGAAACCATGTTCACATGAACCCAATACTACTATGGTGCCTCATAGTGCAAGGTCCAACCCTCCCCTGTAAAATTTACGTGCAATTGTTTTTCCAATTTATTACTCTCCCAAGCCATTCTTTACTTATATCGACACCTTAAATTTCTCTAGATTTATGAAGAATCTGACTACGTAAAGTGGGAACAGACGTTAATTAACACGCGTTCGCTCAGAGGCTTAAAATCCTTGACATCTTCGGTCTCGAGAATACCAACAATGACATCGTCATTCAATAAAAGATGGCTTACTCCATTCAAGTCCACTTCAGTTCCGGCATATTTGGAGTAAATGATTTGAGCACCAGTCTACCAACAAATAAGCTTACAATTGTTAATGTCAATTCAAAACCATAGACACACAAAAGATAAATACCCTTGGATGAGTTAATCATTACCTTCAAACTAACATCGACTTGGGCCTTTCCGACGGTCTTACCCTTCTCAATAGAAAGGATCTCACTTCCTTGTGGCTTAGTCTGAGCGGTAGAAGGCGACTGAATACCACCCGTGGTCTTCTGCTCTGCTGTCTTGGTTACAACAAGCACCCTGTCTCCCAAGGGCTTGTGTCTCCCAACGGCTTGAGGGCAGTGTACAGTAAAAAAAATAGAGCAAGGTCAATTATAATAAAAAGATTCCAACTAGTAACAAGTGAGTAAAGGTAGGATCCCTGAAAAAACAGTTGACAGTCATGGTACTTCATTATCACATACAAATGAAGATGAACCAGCAACTGAATCCAATGGATTCGCATAGAAATGATATAATTCACAAATGTTATCCCATACCTAAACAGGCTTCAAATAAACCCTCTAATATCTCAATTATGACTCAAACAACATAAAACGCTTGTCACTTGTCAGCATAATGGTAGGCATCAAAATCATCCTTTACTTTGACAAACTCTCTCGTATTGCAATAGAAATCAAATCAGACTAATGTTACCCACATGGCTGCCCGACTGGAACAACATAAATCACATATTTGTTAAATAAAAATATCTTCTAATCAGAACCCAAAGCAGCGATTCATAAGACAATGACTAAACAATCACAACCGAAAAAGCAATACCCAAACGATTAAAATTCACAGGGATTTTAATTTGGGTAGTAACAAATTTGTAATACACGGAAATCCCAATTTGTTAAGCTCAATTCCATCACTACCCACTTCTAAAAATCTCAAATTTCCCCTATTACATGAACAGACAATTCTAAAAACTCAACCCACATTTCAATTGAATGAAATCCCACTTTGAAGAAAATCAATTTTGTTCCTTAATTCAATGAAAGTCTATCTAAGAAAAGTAAAATAAACGAAGAAAACATCTAATAGAGAAAGATACAAGCCTGTATAAAAACTAAATAAAACGAGCACGCCCAAAGAGATTTAAGTAAACAGATGAAATATCTAGCTTACTAAATCTTGATAAATTCTTGGTAAAAGAAACAATTCTCACTGAAAAAAAATTGAATCAATCAATTGTCAACAGTACCCGGACAAAATCGAAGTAATAAATTGATTAAAACCCCAAAATTAAATGAACCGCTCAAGAAATCCAAAAATCAAACAAATCCCATACTGATAAAACCCTGGATCTGAACAATATATAGCATCAAAACTTTCTCAAGGGAATAAAAAGAGAAATCATAACAAACCTAAAACTGTAACGGCCGCGTCATTCCCTTTCAATTTCTGATAGAGAAACGAGGGATTCGAGTTCCTTTCAAACTGTGAACTAGAGATGTTACGGATTTGAGGTTTAATTCCGGAAACAAGTTTTACTTTTTGTTTTACTTCATAAGATATGTGATGGATTGGAGTTTTTTTACAGAAATTGAGACACAGAAAGAAAGAAAGAAAGGTGAGATAGAAGCTGTGAAAAGGTTCCAAATGAGAGAGAAGGAGAGAGTTTCTGCCTCAGGGTTTCAATTCTAGATTTACCAAACATGAATTTTAGATTCCACCCAAAAAAGCGCCAACATTCCCGCCAATTCGTTTACCCTAAGATGTTTTCGCGCCACATAAGAGCTGTAGTTTTGGCACCGTTGGATAAGGTAGTAATCCGAATCCATACTTGTGTTTTGCGTTTATAGCCATACGATTAAAGATCCTTGTTTCCTATTGGCTAATTATATATCATGCGGATCATATCTGGTAGCTTTGGTGTTTTCAATTGGCTAGATATGCATCATGAGGATCATAATTGGTATCTCTAGTGTGGGAAGCATCTTGTGTGATTTGCATCGGTAATTGATCTCTAAATTATAGTACTAAGTATCGAAAAATAACAAGAAATTGAGTAAAGTTAAGGTAAGTTGAGTAGCAAAATGTTGCTAATTGGAGAAACTAATAGAATTATGGAAAAATTGAGTGAGGCGGATTGGCAACAAGTGAGATTGATTCTAAAAAAAATTAAAAACAAGGTTGGCAGAAAATAAGTGAAACTAAGGGAAACCAATTGAAATTTAGTCAGAAACTTCGTAAGAATGATGATTAAACCCATTTACAAGTAAGATTCCATCGAAATATTCTCTGAAACCTTAAAAAAATCATATTCCGGCGACTTCGAGAACGAAAGTGGCTCCGAGTTCGAAACCTGGCCGGGAGTGGACTACTATAAGTCAGAGACTTTGTAAGAACGACGAATCCACCTATTTTACAAGTAAGATTCCATCGATAAATATAAAGCTCAGTGTCGATACTACAAATGTGGTATAACGACAAACAAATTAAGAACTAAGAAGCTCCGGGAGGGTTCTGACATCAAACTTAGCATGATACATCACGGAATCGATAAATATGAAGCTCAGTGTAGATTCTAACTTCAGATGTGGTATAACAACATACAAACTATGAACCAAAAAGCTCCGGGAGGGTTCTGACTTCAAATTTAGCAGGATACATCATCAAAATCGATGAATTCAACCATTCACGAGTAATATTCCTCAGGAATATTCTCAGTAACCTTAAACACACATATATTCGTCAACTTCGAGAAAGAAACTCGCTCCGAGATTGAAACCTGACCAGGAGCGGACTACTATAAATCTGACAGTTCCAAAAAAACGATGAATCGAACAATTTACGGGTAGTATTCCACGGTAATATTCTCAGAAACCTTAAACACACACAAAATTGTCAACTTCGAGAAAGAAACTCGCTCCGAGATCGACCTGACCAGGAGCAGACTACTATAAGTCTGAGAGTTCGCAAAATCAATGAATCCAACCATTTACGAGTAAGATTCCATGGGAATAATTTTAGAAACCTTAAAAAAACACAAACTCGTCAACTTCGAGAAAGAAACTAGCTCTCAGATCGAAACCTGGCCAGGAGCGAACTATTATAAGTCTGAGAGTTCGCAAAAACGATGAATCCATCCATTTACGGGTAAGATTCCATGGGACTATTCTCAGAAATTTTAAACACATACAAAATAGATAACTATGTAAACCCATGGAATCCAAGATAAGTTGAGTAAGGTAGAGCGATGTCCGAAAAGATTGATAGATAAGGGGTAAAATGGGGAAACCTATGAAATCTGAGAGAAACTAAGTGAGGTCGACCGATATTGGGTATTATTGACCGATAACAAGTGAAATTAAATGAATCCATGGAAATTCAGTTTAACTTGATAACATATAAATCCATGGAATCCATGATAAATTGAGTGAATTCGAGAGATATCTGGCATACTTTGTGGATAAAAGATAAAATGATTAATGTGGATGGACGTTAGATTAGACTGATGATAACTGGAGAAAACAATTGATGTGATTTCTTCCGGATGAAGTGGGTATACATACCTCTGACTAGTTCACAAATTCAAGGTCAAGGGGTATGCGTATCACTGCCAGCTCGTGAAAGTCATATCCAAAGGGTATGCGTACCTTCCCCTATTACCGAACTCAAACCCAAAGGGTATGCATGCCGTACTTTCCCCTATTAACTCAATATTTCTTGATGTCATACGATTTCGCTCAACATTCTCAGATTTTACTCGGAATGACTCAATATTCACCAGTGGATTTAGCTCTCTGATGAACTGGAGAGGTAAAATATCATAATTTATGGTTCCTCGGTGGAAGCTATCAAATACACAAACTCATGATACCAGGTTGCTAGAGACAAAATGTCTTATGTTTCTGATGTGGTCAGGGATACATAATTCTCGATGCGATTTTACGAACTTAACCGTTGTAAAAAAATTCACCATCAACAGTATGCATACCGGGCATGCATACCTCTGATTAGTTCACAAATTCAGGCTCAAGGGGCATGTGTATCACTTCCAGCTCGTGAAAGTCAGATTCAAGGGGTATGTGAACCTTCCTCTATTCCCGAACTCAAACCCAAGGAGTATGCATACCACTCCATCTAAAGACCGGAAAATATCATTGTTGACAATTAGTCCGACAAAAAATCAAAAATCACAAAAAAGATAAGATTATGAAATTATTCGAACAAATATCATTATGTATTTATTAATTATGAAATTCTGAAGTTAAAGTATTTACTAATAATTATGAAATTATCCCGAATTATTAAATATCATTTACAAAGAGTGTATCATGTATGAATAAAAACACAAATTTACTTTGAAAACAATGGTGATCCGTATGACATTAGTCCTACCAATAAAAAACTAAAATGTATAATCCGACGGATATTAACTTAAGTTGAAAAGTCATACGGATTCATCATCGGAATATTTAGGCATTACGAAACCTGACCTTGGTGGCAAGGTGGATTTATGTCCCGTGGACGCGTGGTATACTATCTACCTTTTCAACGTTTTTATATCAAAAAACTAAAAATAACTCAAGTGTAAATCACAAAAAAGAAGTACTAGGTATAACGCCAAGAGAAACCATTAGATTGTTTCACCATTACACGTGGTTACCAGCATGACTTTGTTAACCAATCAAATAGGGGCTAAAGCAAACATTCGTTTGGCTGTGTCTTAGTGGATAGTTGAGGTAAAACCCTAATAGTTCTGCTTATTAACCACAGATGTTTCCTTTTTTACGTTTAGTGCCATTCTATTTATTGATACACTAACCCTACGTTTCATCACTTCCCACTTCAGCGCCTCCTTCCTTTCCTCCCTCAGTACATAGATCTCTCTGGATCATCTGTTAGATTTTAGTCTCTTAGTGATTCAAAAGGTTCGATGATGACACAATTGGGGATTAGAGTTTGTAATTTTTGCTCTTCTCCCTAATCAATTTATGATGTCTGAGAACTATTAATCATGAAATCCGTTTTTAGTTTTCTAGTTTCTTTTGATTTAGTTAAAATTGGTCTGATATGATTATTTATCATTAGTTCCATTTCATGGATAAATGATGTGGGGTTTCTAAATTTAATTTGTGGTCGTTTCAGTTCATGGATTTTTCATTTCCGTGTTAATTAAGCGCGAAAAACCAAGACATTCTCGAATCATGGCCAATTTTTTTTTATAGATTTTGTTGTTTTTGTTTTGATATGGATCGCGAATTAAAATAAAATATAGATTTGCTTATGGTGATTAGTAAATTTTTATGATTCTTTAGAATTTTTAAATTAAATGTATTCTGATTACGGTGATTTTGATTTCGCTTTTCATTATTTTGTTAAATGTGTAAGCTAATAGATTTGCTGCCAATGTTTCTTTGAATTATTTAATCGGTTATGCTGAATTGATTTTATTTTATTTTGTTAATTTGAGAGTTTCAGATTTGATAGAGTTGTTTTCTTCTGAAAAGAATTTGTACCAGCAGTATGAATATGGTTTAAGATCAATTTGCACAACCATATTCATGCATATTCAAGTTCTTAAATCTCTTTCTTTTTCTCCAAATGAATCTGATTCTTTTCCTAGATTTATTTGTTGGAATGAATAAATCAGGTGAGATTTACTGCAAATGGATCTAATCTTGAAGGGTATGTTTAGAAAAAGTACAAAATTAATAGTTTTTATTATTTGGTCTTCTGATTCAGTTCTTGGTGTTGTATGTCCAGTTTAGCCTACAGATTAGCTTCCTTATTCTAATTAGATCTTATCTTCTTTGTATTTGTTTGTATATGCAGGACCAGTTTATTATTTGTTTGACGGGATGGACTTGATCTTGAATGAGTGCTCTATTTGGTCTCAAAATCAGAGCTAAAAAACAGATTGGTGATAGAAGGTCACAGCAGCATGAATCTATAAGTATTTTGCAGCCTGTCCATTGAGAGTCAAAGAACTTCAATGGGTGTTTCAAATTTGAAGTAGTGTTCTTCAGCTTTTGTTTCTAAAATTGTGGAGAGAGATTAGAATGTATTTTTGTTTTTTGTTTTTTTTGTAAGGAATGTTACTCTTTGAAGAAATGATGTAGATTGAATTATGTGGTATAATAAAATTATTTCTCTTTTTAATTTGGTTCATAATTTGTTCATTATTAATTTCATTTAATGACATTGTGGGATTATCTAAATCAAAACACTAAAGATGGATTATCTAAATCAGACACCAGAACAGTTAATGCAGAATCGGTGGAGCGAGCACAAAAATTTGGTAGCTTAAAAACTTGAGCAACCAATTGCAGGCCAGTTGTTCTATGTATCTATGAACTAGTATTTTACTTGCTCTAGGATCATCGGTCGAGCTTAAAAGCAATGGGTGTTTTACTTGCTCCAGGTTGGATGATCTAGCGATGAAGCAATGAATATTTTACTTGCTCAAAGTGGTTGGTCTAGCCTTAAAGCATTGGTTATTTTACTGGCTCCAAGTGGTTGGTCTAGCTTTAAAGCGTTGGCTATTTCACTTGCTGTAGGGTGGTTGGTCTAGTTTTGGAGCAATGACCAAAAAAGTCGCTTTATGATAATTGGTTGATACCTAGAGCGAGTGCCTAGCTGCTCAAGACTTTTACAAATCCCACCTTTTGCAACTCCAGAGCAAGTGCCACTTTTAATCGCTCTAAGGGTTAGAGCGTCTTAATATGGGCTTTGCCAACTAAATCTGCGTGGTCGGTCAATCCAGTTTTTCTTGTAGTGTGGAGATTGTTTTATCAACTAAATTTATTTGGAAAATTAAAAACTATCCACAAATAAAATCTGAATATGAACTTCTCAGTGATGTTTTCTATGTTGGTAGTTTTCTATGGTAATGCCTATAGTTTTTAGTAAATACTCTTTGTTCTTTAATCTATAGGCAAGTAAATGTTTATCCAAATGGGGAGGGAAAAGTGTATGATCACTTAGAGCAAGTCTTATGGTGGAATCCATCCATCTTCCATCTTCCACGCCATCTCAGCACTTGGAACTGTGGATGGAAGGGCAACTGTAATGGTGGAATAGTAGAAACGCTATTCTTAATGGCATTTTACGCTATTCTTAATAGCGCTAAAAAACGCTATTAAGAATGGAGCTTTTTTCTCGGTCGTTAGATTCTCAACAACTCAGTTTAAATCTTGTTTGTACCGTGTATAAATACATGGGAAGCCCGCAAATCAATACAAGGAGGCATGCAGGGAGATTAATGCCAGGATCCATGCAAGGAAACTTAATATAGATTAATACCAAGAGGCATGCAGGAGCCATGCGAGGAAGATTAATACAATTTATGGCCATGCAGAATTAATACAGCTTATGGCCATGCAGAATTAATAGAAATACAATTTATGGCTGGGAGGCATGCAAGGCATGGTGAGCAGGCATGCAGGGAAATTTAATTCAATTTATGTTATTTCTCATTTAAGAGAGGAGAGAATTCACAATTGTATAAATAAGGGTAATTATAACCCTTAGAAAGGGGGGTAGCCAATACATAGAAAAAAATCCATTGTAATTCCATAATCAATAAAATATCACTCCCTAAGGGAATTCATCCGTGGATGTAGGCAAACCATGTCGAACCACGTTAAACCGTGTTATTTGTTCTTCAATTCGCCTTCAAACCCAAAATACACACCACATAATCAATTACGTCGTGTTTAGTGCCTAATATTATTTTTGGGTACAAACATCGGGGCCGACTAATGGGATTAGTGTAAAATGATCGTGTTTTTCCATTGAGATGGGTGCGTCAAAAGCTCAGAAATCATGCCACGAATTTCCATCCAAAAATCAACAAAAATAAAATTAAGGTTGAAGAAACCGTTGCTATGTTGAAGAAATCATTACGGAGTTCAAAAAAATGTTGCGAAACAGTTGAAAAAACCGTTACGAAGATGAAGAAACTGTTGCGAAACAGTTGAAGAAAGCGTGGCTATAAATATAGCAGCAACAGTTAAAGAAACTGTAGTTTCATCCAACCTCATGTAAGCCTCAGATCCAACAAATCGGGTCCGTCCGATTCACACGATCTCATCCGTACAATCTGTCCAGTCTCAGATCCAGCTTCTGGTTCACCAACCGGTCCATTCATCCTGGTTCGGTTCGTCCAAACCTGGTTCACCCGAGCCGGTTCATATGTGGTTTAGTCTGGCCAACCGTCAGGTTCATTTTTGGTTCAACTGAACCAGACCAATCCGACCCAACCAATTACCTGGACCTGCCACGTTAGCATACAGTTGGCAGTAACACGCCAGCCTTTCGACCCACTCAACACTGCCATGTATGAAACAAGACGCACGTTTCGATCAAATCTTGTTTCGTCAATAACTCCTTCGTTCTATGTCCGAATTGTGTGATTTTCGGCTCGTTAAAATCATCTTTCAATTCACTTCAACATGAAAGCAAAAATTCCTGCGATCGAGGAACTTTTATATGCACTTGGGGCAGAAACATGATCGAGTTCGAGGTTCGTGGATAACGACATGATCGAGTTCGAGATGAGGATTGCATAGACCCTTCAATACTTAGCCTTGAATCACTTCGCAAGCACCTAAAGCCTCACCTTCCACGTGAGCACATAAGTATTGCTCTTATCGCAAGCATAAAATCTCGTCTTACACGCGAGTACAAAGACTTGCACCTTGGCAAGCATAAAGTCTCGTCTCAACCACGAGCCCAATGCCCGATATTGGTCCAAAGACTCGTACTCAACACAAGCAACAACCAGTAAGCGCTAGCCTTGTTACGTTGCGAGAAAAAAGCCTTGCCCAACCGCAAGCACACACTACATTATATTTAAGACTCGACTAGCTATCGAGCATCACAAGTCCACCACGTGGCAAAAAGTCTCGCCTAACACGTGAGCAAATTTTATTGTTGGTTATCACAGTTGGGGGCATCTTTGTAATGTCTTTACTCACGCTTGGGGGCGACTGGAAAGTTACGTCATCGACGATCGACGCGAAGGAAAATCAAAATTCTTAACCCCAACAAGTTGGAGGTTAAGCGGGGGCGATGTTTGTACCGTGTATAAATACATGGGAGGCCTGCAAATCAATACAAGGAGGCATGCAGGGAGATTAATGCCAGGAACCATGTGGGAAACTTAATACAGATTAATACCAAGAGGCATGAAGGAGCCATGCGAGGAAGATTAATAAAATTTATGGCCATGCAGAATTAATACAAATACAATTTATGGCCGGGAGGCATGCAAGGCATGGTGAGCAGGCATGCAGGGAAACTTAATTCAATTTATGTTATTTCTCATTTAAGAGAGGAGAGAATTCACAAAGGTATAAATAAGGGGAATTATAACCCTTAGAAAGGGGCTAGCCAATACAGAGAAAAAAATCCATTGTAATTCCATAATAAATAAAAATATCACTCCCCAAGGGGATTCATCCGTGGATGTAGGCAAACCATGCCGAACCACGTTAAGCCCGTGTTATTTGTTCTTGAATTCGTCTCCAAACCCAAAATACACACCACATAATCGATTATATCATGTTTAGTGCCAAATATTATTTTTGGGTACAAACAAATCTACGGATAAAAAAAAAGCTCAATTTTTAATGGAGCTAAGCTCTATTCTTAATAGCGTTTTACGCTATTTTTAATAGTGTTTTTTGTCTTTTAGCGCGAAATTTTAATAGCGTTTTACGCTATTCCTAATAGCATTTTCATGGATTCCACGAACCCTTCCACCAAATCATGGAACCCTACTTGGATTTTCTGTGAAAGATTCCAACTTAGAAGCCATTAGATTTGACATTCCATGGATTTTCCACACTTAGAATAGGTTGGATTCCACCATAAGACTTGCTCTTATATATCACAGTTCTTATGCCCTGTCGACTTGACGGAATCCGCGTATACAGAGATCCAAATCTTTCTTTATAATACGAGACCCCAAGAGTTCCGCATGTCATGCCTATAATAATTCTAATTTGTGGTTGAACCACATCAGCAGCCATTCCATGTCACTATAATGTACCTTGCCAACTCATCCGAACTAAAGAGTTGCAACCACTAATTGAATCAAAGGTCACCTTTTCGGATACTAATTGTCACGAAACACTACATATTTCCCAAATGACACATCCTGAACTCTTGAATAACTACAGAAGTATGCCACTGAGATTTGTGTTTTGTAAGAATCAGTTTTCGGTAAGTGGGAACACCAGAATAAGAATCTAAGATCATATCAATTTCTTGGTTCTTTGAAGTTTAAAATCCTGACAAATTATGCGTTCTCTATTTCAATGGAAAGTTAAAGATTTTATATTACGGAAAATGGGTCATTTGTCCAAATATTTTTAAATCACGGTTCAAATGGACGAGTAAAAAATAGTTTGGGTGACATAACAAAAAAAAATAGTAAGGATGAAACTGGTTTCATCCTAGCTTAAATTTAAAAAATAGCAAGGATGAAACTGGATACATCCTGTGTAAATTAAAAATAAGAAAAAATATTTGAAAATGGGCACGATGAAACTGGTTACATCCTGACTATTTTTACATTTTTGTCCATTTAAGCAGTATCAAAATCTAACTATCCATTTCACCCAGGAATTGTTGGTTTTGGTCTTTTTAACCAATTTTGTGTTTATATTAGAGAAGAAAAAGAAGAACTTACGATAGTCTTATTGAATTCGAGACGTTGATTTTGGTTGCACTATAATAAAATGAAGGAAGAAAGACTTGGATGCACAAGAGATGAAAAGAATTGATGCCTCTGAAATCTAAATTGTTGTACATAATATTGTAGTCGACTGACGATTCAGAAAAACTTCATGCATGTAGGAAATCATCACTGTGCGATCAATTAAAGATTGGATTATTTTCATAGCACATATCCTATTTGATAAAATTCTTAGTTGGTGGGTTAGCATTCACTAATCGCGATGGACACGGTATAATTTTTTAAGGTAGGCTTCACTGCGTTTTACGTGCCTGAAAGAGAAAAACAAAATTTACATAATTTTCTCTTTTTCACTGCAGTTTAACAATAAAAATGGGCAAGACCCCCCAAACTGTATTTTCAAATGTTCTCAAATCAAATTTTAAAATCAAGAACAGTTAAATTTCTTTGTTTATTGATAATTAGCCTCTAGCTTCACAACATTGTTTTCCACTTTGGCTAATAGTGATAACCGTGTTACTTTTGACTAACAGAAAATCTTGTGTCACGTTTGGCTCTTTCTCAACAGTGAGTTATATATATTATCTCCACTTTAACGAACTGATCACCAACACGGGCATTGTGAAGATAAGAACCGCAAAAGCATAATGGTTGTTGATATACCGATCATCAACACAAAAGTATCTAGTAGGAAATCTTCATACTGACTTACGTTGTTCAAAACAAATATTTTTCTTGTTCTAATCGCCACAATCCAAAGATACCAAACCTGTTGTTTTGCCTTATAAATGGGTACTAGATCTTGGTAATGGAAATCCTCTGGGAATGCTCTTCCCTGACGCGGAAGATCATCATGGTTCCAGAAGAAAAACACAATCAATCATAACAAATGGATTTTGTACGGTGCCAGCGAGATTACTTATTGATGTATGGTTTAATGGTTATGACATACCTCGATATGTGGAAGAATTGGGAGCAGAATGACATCTGACAGACTGTAAGTTGGTGCATCGTGCATGCATCTTTACAGGCGCTAATGTACAGATTGATTTTATTATATGAAGCCGGCAATTAGATTGTAAAATGATGCATTATGAAGCCGGCAATTGGATCGTAAAATGGTGCATTATGAAATTGGAGATGGCCAAAGAAGCAAATAACTTACAGATAATTGCTTCACTAATTGGATCTTCGTAGCAGATAATCCAAAGATACTAATTGAGTTCAAGTCAATTGTTTAACCAAGTTCCGAAGAGAGCTAATAATCTAGCTCATGATTTATCAAGCATTATGTACACCAATTACTAGACAACTTCTTGATAGACACATTTTTGTGTCTAATTTGTCCTCAATGTTCTGTATTGTTAGTACTCGATTTCGTACTTATTATGGTGTTTTATGTTTTTGTAGATGTTTTTGGAAAAATAAGCTCTTGCGGGGGAATTGGCTCGAAATGTGTTAAAGGCACCCCAGAAATGCGCTGAAGGAATCCTAGAAAAATTACTATTTACGCCCAAAAATACTATTTACACCCCAGGGCAAGTGCTAAAGGGACACCTGTACAGGATTAAGGGGAGGACATCTTCTTCCCAAAATTCAAAAATGAAAAAAGGCGGGAGAAATGGCAGAGTTTTCGATCGGATTTTGGAGGAGTTTTTGTGTGATTCAATAAAATACTAATAAATCCGTTACGGTTTTGTTTTATTCACAGAAATGATGTCCAACTTGTGCGAGAGTGTGATAATAAAAGTGTAAGGAAATACCTCCTCCATATATATATATATATGCACAGTAACACCCGAAGTTAGTAAAGAAAGAGGAGAAAGAGAGGCACCACACAGTGCCTATTCTCTTGTAAGAGGCACGACACCAGTGTCTATACAACAAGTCAAAGAGACATTGATTCCCCATAAGTGTTGACCATCTACCATACTCATATATAACTGATGATACGACGGGGGCGAATGGATCATGGTACCGACACGACCAATGGAGGCGGCGACTACAGAGTGAAGTTAGTTTCTTAACACCCAAGAAGTTGGAGGTTAAGATGGGGCGATGTTTGTACTGTCTATAAAGTTGACGGAAAACCCGTTAATCAACACGCATAGGAGATTCCAGAAGCTTCCACACGTCTTGCTTCTCAAATTGCTTGTATATCAAATTTATACCATAATTATGATATGCATAAACCATAAAAATACATGTATCCTAAACCTTAAAAAGAGAGGGCAATTTTAGGTTTGGTAACTCATTGAAGAATTATTGTAATCATCATATCAATACAATATTTCTCCGTACATGGATTTATTCGTGGAAGTAGGCATCACTCGCTGAATCACGTTAAATTCATCTCTCTTTTATGCATTTTTAATTCGCTTTCTAATCCTAATTTCTCATCATAATCACCAATCAATGGTGTCCAGTGCCTAATTGTAATTTTGGGTACAAACAATAAGTATGGGCAAAGTGCTTGCCAAGAGCCATGACAACCACAACTATTGAGATGCATACCACCAATGGGTAAGAAAATTTCCAGACACCAAATGACCAACACCCAGTGTAAAGAACCCTGATTTTGGGCATACCTAAATCTTTCTAGGCATACAAAACAATAGTCCCATCTTGGATGACCTTATAAGGGGTACCCTATGGGTAGTTCAATTACCTATATACCCTTAATACAAAAATCTAAAATCAGTTTTCTAAAAAATTAAAATCAGTTTCCCTTACCATCTCTTCTTCTTCCTCATCCTCTAGCAGAACTCTTCCCCCTCCTGCGAAAAAAATTCATCATCGTGATTAATTGTCGATTCGTTAAAATTTGATCGTCGATTAAACTCAACCACATAATGACTCGTACAAAGAAAAGCAGGGACTAGGCAAACCAAATCGTCTTCTAATCCATCAATTGAAGAAGAAGAACCAATTGAAGATGAAGGTGTAGAAACTGAAAATCAACCACCAATTGAACCAGAAATTGAACCAACTGCATTTCCAATTCCGGAAATGAGGATAAGAAAGCAAGTTTTACAAACGCAATCTCCTATTTGATGTTTTTCATCGATTAAATGACGGTTACAGTGTGGGGTTCGGCTCAAAATTGAGTTGCGTTTTTAGCCGAACTGTTCTTCACAAAAGCTTCCTGTAAGTGTATATGAACAGTTCGGCATGAAATTTCAAGCCGAACCTAGTCACAGATAGAGATGCATAGGGGTTCGGCGTATTTGATAATCATAATATGTGCCGAACATAGCACATTTACGAGGTTCGGCTATTACGATATTCTCAATATGTGCCGAACCAATAACAATATTTTAACCCAAAAAATAACAAATTGATGTTCGCTTATACGATTTTCGAAATATAAGCCGAACCAGTAATTATTTTTTTCCCGAGCTATTCAGGATGTTGTTCAGCTTACTATGAAACTTTCATATAAGCCGAACTAGTGTCTAGCAAAAGGGTTGGAATTGAAAATTATAGGTTCGGCGAATGCAGTAAACAGATTCAGTGAGCCGAACCGTTCATCAATTGGTAGATTCGACTCATAGATGCGAGCGGAACCTCAACCTGTTTCGCCGAACCATGATCCAAAAAATCATCTAAACAACCTTTATAATTCTGAAAATTATCTTAATCACTAAATAAAATATTTAATCACTAATCAATATTACTAACACTAATACGTAAAGGGAAGATTTGCCATTAAAAAAATCGGATTAAGGGGTAACATGATTTTGCTATTTCACAACCTTTTTTTATCTTTATGCAGCTATCCTAATAAGATTTTGTATGCCCAAAATCAGGGTTCGGTGTAAATGCAGTAGCCACTGCTTCCAAATAGTCGTGAAGATCTATGATTGAACTAATACCCACTAAGTTTGCATTGGAGACGATTTCAAGAAGATTTCAAGTTTCTAAAGAAATCAAATTGACTCTGTCAATAACGAAATCCAAGGGTAAATTACAATTCCTATAAGATTTTTAGTCTAACAAACTTCTAGCCAAGTAATATAAAGCCTTCTATTTTCGAATTTCTACATAATTAGGTTGTACATTCATGCAATCATTCGTTGAACATGCATGATTCTCAGCAACCCCAGACAACTAGAGCAGCTAATAATTGCGCGTTTCCTCTGTCTCTTGTTGTTGTAAATGATCCACCATAGTTTCCTCCGTCCTCTTAAGCTCTACTATATATTTTGTTTCCTATTCCTGAATTTTGAACGACTTCCAACATTAAAATCAAAAGCGTTAATTCTATGTCACCTAATTAAATTGGATTAACATAACAACCAAGGAACCATTATCTTTTTAGAAGTGAAACTTTTCTGTTCTATAACTGTGCCAAGATTTTAAGACGTAAATTTATAAGAAAAATATGATAACATAACAACCAAGATTTTATTTTATTGATGAAAATAAACATGGCTAGTTATCTTTTGGTATTGGATTTTCTAGTGATTTGTTAGTCGTGCATAGGCAAAATCAAGGTGGTCTTACATGCGTCGATGAAGGTAACTATGTAGAAGTTCTCTTATAAAAATCCAACCCTTTAAAAACCACTCACGTGTATTAAACATAATCAGAACTATCCATATGTATCAAATACGTCGGTCAGCATTCATGGTCAGACATTGGGTTACTGTTATCCATTAACTCAGGTAATCAAAACAGATCAACGATCTCAACTAAGACTAATCTAAAGGGGCATACCTCTTTGCCTTATAAGTAGTAAAGCTCGGGCCAATTTCTTTAGTCACCATCGTCTTTGTAGATTGTAGTTAAGGACAGAAAGAAACTCGGGAAATCAATAAAACTCTGGATCTCTTTATTTCATTATCATCGCAGCAGAGTCATGGCAGCCGATTTTATACATCTTTCAAGCAGGGACGGACCCAGGAAGTATAAATTTTTTTTAAGGCCCGGGCTAGAAGCTTGGTCGAGCAAAAAATAATAATTAGGCATGTGGACTAGTAAGATCACCCCAGGCTTTAGCCCTCTTTAGCCCAGAGGTAGGTCTGTCCCTGCTTTCAAAAACAACAATGTGAAGCATTATGATTTTTCTTCTCAAAAGAAATAGAAAGAGGCCGGACTGGTGATAAATTCTACTAATAGTACAAGCAATTAAAGTCAATAAACTTTAGAATAATATATGACCATGTGAGGCCATGAAGGCAAATGAGATAGAGGAAGTGTTTGCATATTGAACTGTTGTACTGTCTAATAATTGCATGTTTATTTCCCGTTGAATCTGTCCTTTAACTTCTCATCAAGCCTTGGCTGTATATAAAACTTTATCTTTTTGACTTGAAAGGGCACAATATACTGTTAAAGAAAATATTATAAATAAAAAAACATTCATTTGAGCTGACCGATAAACGTATAAATGCTACATTTTATACTCGTATTTATATTAGTTAGGATTCGATATTTTGGCTAACAACATTACTAAAATGTTTTTGCGAAATGTACAAATAAATTAGGTGAATACATAGCTAAATAAGAAATTAAATGGCGTTTGCAGGGGGGAAAACATCAAAAGTGATTCATGACATCAGGAACAAAGAGAGATAGTTTAACGAGTTTGAATTCGTTGTTTTAGCCGTGATTCTGCCCTCGTCAAGTTATTTCGGTAGAGTTGTTTCACATTAGTTGTTTACATATTATTTTTGATACATCTAACGTGTTGTTCATTGTTGCAAGATTCCAACACTTTCATCTGGTATGAAAATTACAGCAGCATCAGTGGTGTTTGATTGAGTTCTAGAAATGATTGAATTTGGGTTTTTGGCATTAATGGTGATGGAAGCAAAATTAAAGGGTTCGGTTTAAGAAGATCAGTGAACTGAGATTGGGTCGAATTGGGAGTGTAAATGCATGTTTGATGGATTTGTTAACTTGGGTTTTAGCTGGATACGAATTGCAGGTCATGGAGGAACTGAAATCAACCTCAAACATACCTCCTAGCACACTGAAACTGCACTGCAATTGTTGGAAGAATTTCCTGAAAGAAGAATTACCGAACAGAGAATGAAAGGAGCTTGAGTGCCGGGAAATTAGCTATGAAGAGATATGGTGTCGGTGAGCGGTGGTTATTAAGTCCGGGGTATCGGGTGAGCTGTTGGAATCGGTGGACAGTGGTGGTTCTCTGGTACTTCGAATGAGTTTTGCTGTCGCCGTACGTGAATGGAGATGGTTGAGTTGTCTGTCACGAGAAGGAGGTTGGCTGGATTAGTCGTGAAATGTGGTTGTTAATTATGGGCCTTGGTGTTATTCGTGGCCTGAATTTTGTACCGTGAATGCAGTCAGCTGTGGCTGATCTTGTGACGAGAATTTGTGAGGATAGTTGATGTGCTCGGCTATCAGTAGAAATGTTAAATGGCCGGATTAAATGGATGGTTCGTGTAATGAACTGTCGGTCTCGATTAAGAAGTTTTGGGGTGTATTTCAGCTTGGAGGATCAGCAAGAAGGCATGAGAACAGTTTCAAAGAAGAATGGTGTCGATTGTGCGCAGCTAAGAAGATGAAGTCAAGCTTCAGAGGGATCCAACTCGTAATGCTACAAAGGTACCCAGCTGTTGGTTCTATTTTTGTTAATAACAGTGGAGCACTTCTTAGCATCTTCCAACAAGTTATTGGATGTGATTGAAATTGGGTTTCTGTTTGAAAATCTGAGATGTTCGAGTACAGTGCATATATAAGCAAAATTCGTAGATATGGAGATTTCTGGGTGTTGGCTACGTAGTACAGACTTAACCGTGAATAAAGAAGAACCGGTGGTGGTGATGGCTAAATGGACTAACAGAAAATGGACTAACAGAAAGAAACTCTCAAACTCCCTGTTAGTCGTTAAAATTAGAATGATAGGGAGTTCGTGTTTTTGGGGGAGTTCTAGGGAGTTTATAGTGTATTTTTTCCTCACTCCAAATCTCTCAAAAAAGTAGAGATTTCTGGAGAGTCTCTCAAACTCACCACACTCAAAACACCAAACTCCCCACACTCTCTTACACTCACTCAAAATCCCCAAGATTCAAAATACATTAAACTCCCCCAAACTCACTCGTGGACTAACCCCTGTTACGATAATTTGGGATCTAGAGTAGATTATGATGCCCTCGGAAGCATTCAGTAAAGATGGAGACTCTCACGTTGTTGAATGGAATGAGAGTGAAGTCGCAGTGGCTGCAGCAACCGAGTTCGAGTGAGATCGACATAGCAACAACAGGCTTGGGAAACATTCAGCTCATTCCGGCAACTAGCATAACAAGCGTGGAAGAGATACGTTTCTATCCTTAAATATCTCTAAATTAATCTTAATTTAATTCCCTAAATTAAAGCATACGTTTATCTCCTTAAATCTCACCAAATTATTTTTGATGCATACGTTTTTATTTTTAGTGAAATCCATAAAGCATCATGATGTCATGGTTATTTGATTACTCATGGATGTCTCTGACCGCGGAACTTCGCTAATCAATGCTGATCATTACTGCACAGAATAAGCCTCATTCTAGCCGTGACCACATCAAAGCCGTGAAGTTTGTCACTTAACTGCATACCACCGACTTACAAACCGCAGCGTTTTTCAACGAAGGTTCACTATGAAATGCCACACAAAGATCCAATGAATCCGTATCGATTACAATAGTGTTGCAAAGTCGCCTTATATGGGAAGTGCTAGTGGAGACGAAAATTGATGGGCAACTCCAGTACAAGAAATATTGGGGATTATTAAGTTGCACAAAAAAGCTACTGGCTCAGGTTGCAATTTGAACCTTCATGGTTACCAGCATCAGCATATTGTTTATGTTGGATAAACGAAAGCGCAACCATTGAGGAAGAATAAGATTTATCAAATCCGTGAGTACAAAGGTCTCACCCTGATGCGAGCACCAAAAACAAGCTGCACCAACAATACACGCGGGCTTTAATTTCACTCTCCAACGGAAGCTCAATCCTACAGATCGAGTTCGATACGGCAGACAAATAATCTTGGAATAAAATCACAGTGGTACCGTGAAAGGATGGAACTTTATAAGCTTTTAAGGAACGGTTACACCTGTTTTGGTTAGTCGAGGCGATGACATCCCGTACCGCAGCTGGACGTCATCATTGCTGCTGTAGAAAAATAAAAGCTACATCCTCCATCAAGGAACTTTTGTGGCTGCCTTAAAGATTATTTCTCGTCTTTTGTTTAATATCTCTTAGTCAAAGTGAAGATCAGAACATCAACCGGAGTAAGATTTGATTAATTACTACACAATTCCATGGAGTCTCCAAAAGCATTGGTGTTCATGAAAACGTCCGTTGTCATATGATCAAATATGCAAAAGTTGGAGGACCGTGGCTCAAAGCACGCAACACAATACCAAAGTTCAATTACGGAAATAATTTTAAGCTGGAAAGAAAGCAGGCAGTTTTAGTTTTTCTCTCAGCCAGAGGCTTACATCAAAATCTAGCTAGCTGCACGATATGTCCTGCTCACGTGCTTTTCTTTTCTACCGCGGAAATACTGGTTTGCGCATCCTTTCCTTTTATCTATTTATCTTGATATGCATCTGGTACCAACAGTTTTTAGTTCATCTCTTTGGTCGGATATTTAAATGGTAAAGGTCAGTAATATGTCAACTTTGGGCCATAATTTCTAGCACTGGCCATTAATTGAAATTGAATTTTTCATTCAGTGGTCAACAAACAGCCATTTTCAACTTCCTACCCTACTTTGTCTTATGTCATTATTTCTGACAATTGGAAGATCACTCTTACCTATCATCTAGTGTAGATGTGGATGTCATAGCTCCTACTTGTAGCCATACAGAGACTAGCAATCTAGCAATGTGGATAGTGTCATGATTTGATTCTGGTCAATTTTGCAATGTTTCAATTTAGTTTAAATGGAACTGATATTTTTTGTGGTGTCAATCGTACTTGACAATATCAACTTGACATTTCTTTGAGAAGCAGGCTACACCAACAAGGATGACTACTTGTCACGGCAGTAACTCCACCTGCACTTTTAACACCGGCCCATCCTGGTTTCTAGCTCGATTACAGATGATTTCACTGTGATGTTAGACCGATTTACTACATAAGCTAAAAGAAAGTGGGGCGACAACATCCTGTGCTCTTGATCTGTGCGAAAGCCTCTCCGAGCCGCAAGTTCTATGTTCACACCTTGATTTCAGGAAAAGCCTAAACTTTCCGTGAACACCCAAACCGCAGACAACAGGCAAGGATGTAACCACAACGGCAGAGAGCCAAGTCTCACAAGAGTTTGAGGAGTACCAACACAAAGGGCACTGACTGTCACGGAATTAGTAAAAATGTCAAGCTAAGCTACCCTCAGTTCATCAAGGATACCATTATATCTAAAAAGCTACAAAAAGCCAACCCAAAGCCGAAGAGTAGGCATCCTAGATTCAAGCTTGATAACAACGATTTTGCTCGGTCTCCAATAAATAATATACCAAAGTACTTCCGTGGAGGTCCTGTAATTTGCAGTCCATCTCGGATGGATAAGCCCCAGTCACCTTTACTAAAACATAGTGAGGGACATCATGACACGAGAACAAGGAATGCTTCCTTGCTGCTGCTATGATATCGCAAAGGAATACAGCAAAATTGATACATCCAGATGCAGGTTCACTATGCAGAGAAGGACCCATTGCTATCCTCTCGACATACGAAGGGAATTTATTTTTCATAAATCTTCAGAGCTTCTGACATCCAGCATCCAAATGTTTGGGCGCATCTGCTCAGTCGAAAACCAATATTTGGGTAAGATGTTGATTATCTCTTAGCTACTTTTATGTACCTCTTATGCTTTTGTCTCGTTTCTGACGATTTTGGTTCTCAAACAATAATAATTTACATCTACTCATACAATAACTAATGATTACATTGAAAGAGCTTCCAGGTTTTGAGGCACAATTTGGTCAGCACTGGAATCTCGACTTATCTGGCGGTCCGTGCCTGGAAATCCATGTCGGACGGTCAGCGCCCGGAAACCCATGTGGCGAGCATTTTTGCATGCGATGGCATGTGAGAATGCACACATTTCAATTTTGTGCGCATCTTGAATAGTAAGATTGTCCCCCTACGCGAATTCAAGATAGCAGAAAACTTTATTCCTCTTTCCATGCGCAAGCATTAAGCAGCATGACACTCACGATTTGCTGGGGGCGAGTTACATATCACCTCAGCCGTAACCACCACTTGGGGGCGAGATATGTAACTTCGGCGTAAGAAAACAATCATATCGAAAGATTGTTTAAGTTTTCATATAGCTAAGTTCGTTAAGTTGTGTTGATTTTTTATCCACAACATGATCGAGTTCGATGTAGCTTTTATAGCTAAGTTCGTGGAAGTTGTGTTGATGTTTTATCCACAATATGATTGAGATCGACGTTCGTTTAAGCTTTTATGGCTAGGTTCGTGAAAAATGTTGCGTTGATTTTACATCCGCAACGTTTATGTCCGTAACATGATAGTTCGTGAGATAAGTTGCGATGATCGTGAAAGTTATCGCATTGAATTCTTGTCCACCATGTAGCCGAGTTCAAGATTCATTCATATTGGTGTTCGAGAAATTTTATTTTTGATCTCCAGCAACTTAATATATATTGCTGTTCGAGAACTTCTACAGCAACTTAATCTATTTCGGAGTTTGTAAAAATTGTTGGTCAAGACCGTCACTCATATTTAGCAGCAAGCCTAAATTATCACACCACAGTGAGCATCGACAACACGATCAAGGAAATTTACTAGCATAAACGTGTACTTCAGTTTCTTCGTATTCGTATATGCCAGTGGGGGCGACTACACTAAGTACATAGCGAAGGATTAAATGAGTTCTTTTCAATACCGACAAGTGATGTGAGTACTTGGTTGTGATTGCACAAGAAGACTAGCTGAATATACAAAGTGCTACATCTACAGTAATATGGGGGTCAAGAAGAATTATTAGCCAGATAAAGCCGGCTTGAAGTACATCTATTACCTACGGTATATTGCACAGAGCGTATTGGCATCGGTTAAGGCTGCTGATAAATCATTCCTTATTCGATCCGGGTTACTCTCTCGAGATTTTCAAACCTGCAATCCCTGATATACTCAGAGAGTTCGTTAGTCCTAGCTAGAAGAAGCGACCCAAGTTCAGAGATCTTTTGTCTAGACTCGCTGCACTCAAGAATGGTGGCTTTTAAATCTTTGTTACGAGATATCTCTTCTTTCTGGTGCATTCTTCAACTCATCGACCATGGTCCTGAGCACCAGAATGTCTTTCCCAATTTCAAGATCACGATCGATTCATGAAGTACAGTGAGAGCATGTGTTGTTCAAGAATGAGATGGAGCTCATTAATCTGCATTCAATAAATAAAAGGAAGGGAAAGACGAACGGGAAGGACAGAAGGGAAAAGATACATATATATATATATATATATATATATATATATATATATATATATATATATATATATATATATATATATATATATATATATATGCACAGTAACACCTGAATTTAGTAAGGCTCCCAAGATATCCCAACAGGAAGGTTCAGTTGATAAGTTATGCAGAAAAATCAGTCAGTATGTTATTCCATATAGCTCCTCCTGTTGGGTGCAATAATCAAAAACAAAGAAAATTCAAATAAGCAAAAGTTATTGATACTTAGCTCCTTTATAATGGAATTGATCGATTGA
Source organism: Papaver somniferum (assembly GCF_003573695.1). Lineage (NCBI taxonomy): Eukaryota > Viridiplantae > Streptophyta > Magnoliopsida > Ranunculales > Papaveraceae > Papaver > Papaver somniferum. Next base: position 10,334,293 of record NC_039366.1, read on the forward strand.
CGAAACGAACGAGCTTCTCATATCTCCATAACAGCAACAAGGTAAAACTTTGGAAAAACAGAGTGAGTCACGTGTTCAACACGTTGCCCTTAAGACATTAGCGCCCGGCTACACTCAAGAGTGATGCTATAGCCCTCACAGGACGGATATCTCCAGGATAAAACACCCTACTACACCTACTACTAGCATATGTAGTAGATGCTCAACTTGAGCTTGGCAACTCCGAAAAAACCGTTAAGGAAAATCACGAACTCTTAAGAAACGCTATAAAATATTTTCCCTTAAGGGTCCCTCTAAAATATAGAGCAACCCCTTTCCCATAGATTTTACAAAAGTAGTGAATTTCTTTATATAATGGAATAAAACAATTTAAGAAGTGGAAACTCCACAATGTGGGACTAATAATAAGTTTATATAGTTTCTTAAAACTACTAAAAATTGGAAACTCCACAATGTGGGACTAAAAAGTTTCATTCACAAAAGAAAATAATAAATTATAATTTTTTATTAAAACTTTAAAAAATATTTTTTTATTAATCGTTTTCCAACACCTCCACCCGAGAAGTGTTTTTCAAGTATCCAGTACCCTTAGCATTTAGAATTTCAGACAGCAACGATGAAGGACAAGAGAATGTTGGATGTTTTTATCGCTGCACTCAAGTATTAATTTTCTAATGAGCAACCAAGGAGGAGTAAGATTTGGGATTTACCTTGTTGCAGTTCGAAAAACGGTGTAGGAAAAATTGCATGTAGGACCAGAGGCTAGAGGTGTTGGACGCGGAGACATGATTGGAGAAAGATCTATGAACAACGGTGTGCTCTTCCGCATGTCACCTCGTGTGAGAGCCACTACCTTTAAGTCCATGGCCCGAGCTTGTAAACAGACCTTCCTGCACACCGGTGCAGTATTGTCTTTCTGAGGGAGGTGCAGAAACAAAGTCGGTGGTTTTCCTCTTTATTGGCTGTCCTCTCATTGTTCGAGCATTTGTGAGCTCTGGATTTGGAGGAACTGGAACATTGTTGGTGGTGGACGACAGATCTGCGCCTTTCTGGTTTTCGTTAACTTGGGCAGCATTCAAACCATCATCTTGAGAAAACAATGAGATTTATCAAGCAATTCAGTTTCACCAAATGATTTAGACAGCACATTTCATCAAAGAAAAACATAAACATACCATCATCAGGGTGCGAAAATGGGAAGTTACGATCACTAACTCATCACCCATGGAGAAGGGAATCCCAGGCACTACAGTAGTAACCGCCCTTGGGGTTTCATCCTTAAGGGGGTTGTCTGAGCAATCACCGATTTTGGAGCCGTTCGGGCTCTCACTCTCAATTTTCTTCCGGAGAGGAACAAAAAAAGTCAATAGGAGAGTCAAAAAACCTGAGACTTTTCAGACGACGATGGGAGTGTGACGGACTTAGGCTGCATTCCTCGGCATGTTTCAGAACGACTGACGACTAAGGTCTTGTCCCCGATTGGACGTGTCTTGAATATATTCCGAGATATTCTCATTATGCTAGAAGAAGAAGTCTCTTGACTGCAATGGGTGTTCACTGGGTTGATAATTTTTTTGCCATAGGAAAGCTACATTCATTCATCGCTGTTAGAGTCTGAATCAGTGGTTGTGACCCCTGGTCTTCAACTAAGAGGAACAACATTTGTTGGGAGCAAGACTTCGTTTACATTCAACATACTCACTGGAAAGAGAAAATCCGAATAATCTGTCCCCCGTAAATTTGATCCGGAATCTTGAGTTCCTATTTTACCATTCACAAGAGAAGATTTTCCAAGGGTGACCTTGTACTTGCCAGCGCAAGCCAAAGCCATGGATGCAGTTGAGGTATTGTGATTCCCCATGCATCAAAAAGCTCACAAGTAAAAAATCAATCTGTCTGAAGACCACAAGCCAGTTGATGAAGACTAACTACCACCTTGTAGTTACCTACCGGATCAGTCATTCTCTTCACCGATAGCAGGCCAACCAGCATTTGAGATGCGCTTTAAAGTGCCACCAGATTGGACGAGTTCGCTATCAGTACCGGAAGATGAAAACTCATTTCTGCAAGTACAGTACACATACACATAAAATCAATTTGTACGCCTACAAATTGGTGTATGGCAAAATCAAGTGGCAACTGAAACTAAAAGAAAGTTATCTAACTTTACAAGGAAGTGGATTCACAGTTCTACGGGGTCAATTGTGAGCTAGTGGAAATGGTTAAACTTGATTGATTTTGGGGCGTCAAAATTTGGTGGCTTATTTAAGTTTTCCTCTTGTCAGCTTATACTGCGATAGTTCCGGTTCCTCTCGGTGGCTAATATCCTTTCTGACAACAGGAGATCCGGTGAAATCAGTGAATACCATTATTTTTCTGTAATTCCAGGGGAAATGATGAGACCTAAATTTTTAGGGATCTTTCTCGGGCACAGATCGAGCAGGACATAGGAATATATCTGTGGGAGTTAAATGGACCTGCGCTGGAAGGGCCCAATAAGCAAGACAGCCTTGCGCATCCCTGCGTTAGAGACACGGCACCAGGGTCTATACCACTGTCAAAACGGCGTTGTAGAAATTGACGTTTAATCCCAAATTAGTTGGGGTTTGGACAATCTAGTCCTGTCCTCTCAGGCCTAGTATTAGGAGGTCCAAATTTACCATTTTTAGAACGAGTTAATCCTTTTATAGACGATTCAGTCCAAAATAAGAAATATTGATGACAAACATACCGATGAGCTAAAAATGATATTCAAATGTCAATCGCTCCATTAGCTTCGTCGATATTGTTCTCTGCCTCTCCCTAATCTGTCTCTTTCGTTTCCAGTTGAAATCCATTTTCAATATTCCTTTGTAACACAAGGTAAGCATTCGATCGATCTCTGCTAATCACTAGTTGATCGATCTTTCGAACAAGAATTAGGCCTTTTTTGATTTGATTTGGGATTTAATTCATATTTGGGATAATCACTAGTTGATTGATCTTTCGAACAAAAATTATGGATTTTTTGTATTTGGTTTTGGAATTTAATTTAGATTTAGGCTAATCACTAGTTGATTGATCTCGCACTTCAACGAAGAAGAATTACTAGATAAAAACGTACACCCCTAGAAATTGCATCTGATCTCTTTAATATCCGTACCAATCACGAGTTTTTGGTATTTGGATAATTTGAATTCACTTGAATTCTTGCCTATCTTTAATGTCTTAGTTTATGCTTTTTTTTTAATTGAAAATTATTCCTCTTTAAAGAAAGTCTATACATTTTTATTATTGACTACTGAGAACTATACGTAGTCAGAAATTGCGTATGATGGTCTTGAGGAGATGTTCTAACACCATTAATTTGGTGCCAGTGAAGCAAGAGGCCGTTGAAATTGCCTTAGGGTATAAACTATATCATTTGTCTTGTTTACAATTGAGAATGAATTATATGCATTTAGGTCAAAAATCAGTCGTTATTTTACTTTTTGATCTCATACAGTTTTGTTATTAAATTGGCGAAATATTTCTTCATTTTGTGTAGAGAGAACAAAATTGAATTAGAGAGTGATCCCATGGAGTTAAATCAGTTTGCTTAATGATCAATTTCAGCTTAGTATTGAACTTTGTAAACCGATATTCGAATGACACATCAGCCATTTTTCTCTTCTTTTGTTAATATTGCTGCTGGAAAATCAGTTTCATATGTGAAGTTAGGTGATGAATGACTATGATTGATTATTTTCTGGAGTCCTAGTATGGGTACAAAAGTTGGGTTTGTTGTAAACACAAATTATAAATGATATTTGCATAGATTTGGCCATTTGGGTGCGGATTATACCAGAAAATGGTGAGGACTTATGGTGTTTGCCTTTAATGTGGACTTGCATTTCCAGGGATTAAATCCAAAGGCCCACAAAGAGAGTTTGATTTTTTTTTATAAAGTCATTTCTATTTTTGGTGCATTGTATCAATTTTCCAAGGAGGAGCGGCGTGCCGGTACTCGGAGGTACATTATTTATTTTGTGGATAGCAATTTAACTATTTTATTTTTGATGCAACAAATGAGAACTAGAAAAGATTAAAATGAATGGAAATGACCTTTAACTAGTAAACTAGTGCAGGGTATTCAGGTGGATAGTGAGATCCCACTACAGTTAACAGAAAAAGTTCATAATGATCACATTTGATGTGAAATATATGGATGGGTACCCTATGAACGTAAAACTACTAGCAATTGTATCTTCAAGGTAAGCCTATTTGGCTATTTGTACAACCAGTTGCAACAATATTTTTTCCTCTATGTTTTGAGTTCACATGGCTTGCTAATACCCGTGAAAGATCAATTTAATCAAGTTCAAGTTTGCACATGAACTCAGGTATTCAAGGTGAGTTTTGAGTTGGTAGCGTCGATAGTATCCCTTATGATCATGTGGAAAAAGGGGAACAAGTGGTCAATAAAGATAAAAGGTTTGTTATGGTCATGTCTAGCTTTTTTTCCTACACATTTGTTTTTGAATTAGTAATGTGTACATAGTTATACACCCATTGATTCTTGACTTGTACGTAGTCGTACACTTTATGAAATTGACCAGTAACACTATGATCCCAATTCCCAAACGCCAACCCCTTATTTACTTTTTTATTATTTTTAACTTCGATGCTTCGAATCAGGTTAGTGTAATCTCTATTTTCACCTAAAATGATTTTGTTTTCTTTCTCTTTGTTGCTTGAATCATTCCCATAGATTTGTTTTAGGAGCTGCATAAGAGGAGCTGTGTATTTAGGTTAGTACCAATGAATTAAAATGTGCAACTTCTTTCTTCAAGATTACCATACATTAATTTCTCTAGATTCTTAATGTGTACATGATTATACATAGTTCGAAAGATCATCTATAAAAATTTAGTATGTTATGTTAATATCAACGTATACACTTTATTATCAACATGGCCTTTCTTGTTCTGGTTCTTTGTAGTCTGCGTTATCATTACTTGCAGGACAATATTAATTGACAGGCTCAGGGCATTCGTTTTGATTGCCTTGTTTTCTAGAACACTTCTTTTGCCTCTGGGGAGACTTTAGTTTTGAATTATTAATGTGTACAACTATGTACACATGTTGATTTTTAATGTGCACATAATTGTACACATGTTGAATTTTACTGTGCACATAATTGTACACCTATCGATCGTGACTTTTCGCACTTTTACTTTTGAAGCTTAGGTCCTTTTAAATCCTTATTCAATAAAGACACCTATTGGAATGTTGTGGTTGTGATTGCTTGCTGTTTCTGTCGATACTCAGATCAGAATAGATCCGAGAAAGGAATTTGATTTCAGGAGTTTAATGTATGAGACCATACCTACGCTTACAGAGGAAGAAATGAGAAAACATGACGCAAAAAATATTTATCGTTATCGCTATAATGAAGGAGGGGCTTCTCAAGTTTGATTAAGTAGATGCACTGAATTGCGTTGCTTACATATGCTTTCTAATTTAAAGCATATCATGCAGTATTGGTCTTCTTTTATATAAATTACCGTGGAGATAGAATTGATTATTGGTATTCTTTTATATAAATTTTAAGAAAATGACGGTTAACTATATGCACTTGCTTGGATAATTATATTAGGTAATTAGTAGATGTGACTTGATTTTATATTACTAGTAACTGCCCTTGATTTTCTTGCCTGCAATGCAGAAAAATGATCAATGGGTACCTGGTACTTCCGGGAAATTAAACACTTTGAAAGATTAGTTATGCCGACCCCTTTTAGGAATACAAAAAGGTAATCCACTTTTTTTTTCTTCTCTTATGAATCGTTTTTCGTTTTTATGCTTAAATTGGACTATTGATGTCTGGATTGAAGAAATCTTTTCCTTCTCAACTTTCGTAAACCAATACGATGTTACCCTTGATGTTTTTATATCATTACTACTTTCTCAATCCTAAGTTATCAGCCTTAGAATCCACATTTGCATTTTCTACTGCTTTTTTACCTTTTAAAAAAGATCAGCGTGCGAGCTTGATCTTCTACGGTTTTCATGTGTACATAGTTGTACACCTGATTATTGTTAATGTGTACATGGTTCTACACATTAATATTATTGCATGTATTCCATTTTGCGTGGTTGTTGGTTGGATCATGATGCGCCCAATGGACCTAAATTTCCAAGTTTTTGAGACAGCTACCATTTTTGAAACATTGCTTAATAATTCTAGTTTATTTTATAAGAAATGAAACCTTATGATACCTTATTGGGTTTATTTGGCTATTTAATACTTTCAATAATCCTGATTACTTATTGTTAAGATTTTTATTCTCTTATCTACCCATGAATGTTTGATCTACTTGGTGGTAGTTTACCATATAGTAGTGGAAGCTTGGAGATTTCATATATATCTATTTGGCGGGTGAATTTTACCATAGTTAATGCTGGTGTACATAGTTGTACACCTGTTAGTTATTAATGTGTACATAGTCGTACACCAGTTGATTGTTAATTCCATGAGAAGAATACCATTCGTGGAGATATAGGTTTTGCACATAATGTGTAAAGTGTTAATTATTTTGGCATGTAAATATAGGTGTTGAGCGTTGTATTTATTTTGTAGTTGGAGCTGATGTTGATGATGACAAGATTAACTTCTTTTATCCCAAGTCAACCACGAGCTAATTGCAAGTGGAAGGGAGAAGATGGCTTCCATGATTTTTGGTGGAGGGGCACTAATAGTTGTTGCTGCAAGTCTGCAACAGGTGTTGTAGCTCTTACTTCCTCTGAGACTAAGGGAATCCATAGTAAGTCTGTTGTTTCTTTCTCCTTCTCTTTTTTACTAACCACGGGTTTGATAATTAATGAAAATCATGCCCAAGTTTGATGACAATAACATTTTTTTATGTTTTAGTTTCTATTGTCCTTGTTCAAATATTAGCTTTACAATACGAAATAGTTTATAAAGTATTTGGTTACTAGAATCCGAAATATCGCTTTGTGGTATTCGTCTTATTGTAAGCAAATGTTAGTAGATTTAGTAGAAGATGCAGTTTGGCAGCGGTCGCCTTTGCTTGTTCGGGGTTGTGTTTTGTAAATGTTTTTCCGCTACCCTAAACTTGTTTCCGGTGTACAAAGTAGGTGTTTGTAGGGGCGTACATATTGGTATACCTATGTAGTTCCCATGTAAAAAGTAGGTTTGTGTCAGGTTATCAATCAATAATTGATTTTATGCATGTTTTTAGGTGTGTATATGTTGGTGTGGTTGTGTAATAATTCCCATGAATAAAATAGGTTTGTATGTGGTTATAAATGATCGATTTTACGCATGTTTTGCAGGGGTGTACATATTGGTGTATCTGCGTAATTCCCATGATAACGAAGGCTTGTGGTCGGTTATCAATAGTTGATTTTATACATGTATTTTGGGGGTGTACATATTGGTGCACCTGTGTAATCTCTGGATAAATTCTTTGGAATTTATGGATTTTTGTGAATGTACATGGTTATATACACTAGTGTAAACTATGATTTTCTATAAATGAAAATTATATAGTCATATGGGTACTCTTTTCGTAGATATCGAAAAGAGCTTTCCGAATATATAAAATTTGTGAATTTTGGGCGAACGGTTCGAAACATAAATCATTTTTTAATTATTTTTATATTATTTAAAATTGCTGACATCATCATGTGTCACTTTGGATTAAACAGTAAATATGTGGACTAAATTATAAATCAGGAAGGTTATACGGGTATTTTCCATATTTTAAATATCTTTTGGACTAAATTGTACTTAGTTAATTTGGGACGGACTAATCTGTACTTTTTGACGCGGTTTTGGACTAAATCGTTTTTTTCCCTATAAATATTTGCTATCCACCATACTCCGAGTCAGATATTGTTGTTACTGACGAGGCGAATGGTTTATAGCATCACACAATCTATGGGCGCGGCCAGAGGATTTGAATTAATTTCTTAACCCCACAACATGTTGAAGGTTAAGAGGGGGCGATGTTTGTACCATAATATTTGGGTACCAATACGGGCTAAACATTTCACTATTGATGGAAAATATATGTCAGCCCAAGCCTGGAAGCCTATATATTGGTCCAGTTTACCGACCCATATTCAACGGCCCGTTTCCACCGGTCTATTCCTGAAACCCTAAAAGAACATTCTAGATTATTCCAAATTATTATATAAACAAGTCTCTAAAACTATAAAAAAGGCGGATAAAAATGAAAACCCTAGAGGGCAAGCAATTGTAATAGAATCAATAAAATAACTCTCCTTGGGGAGATTCATCGGTGGATTTAGGCACAATGCCGAACCACGTAAAATCCTGTGTGTTTGTTTGTTTTCTCCTTTTCATTCTTAACCTAATTTTACCCTAATATTCAATAATCATCATCGTGGTTGTGCCTAAAAGTAATTTTAGGCATAAACAATCAACTTGTTGATTACGTAATTTTTGGTATTAGTTGGTAGAGTATTTCACACTCCCTTTCGGAACGAACCCCATTTTCTATCTATATTACAGTTGACCTGTGCGCTTGTGGATATAACTAGGTTTCATTTAGTCATTAATTAAATCTACATCAGTGACTACATCAAAAGACCATAAATTGTCAAGGACAGTTCACAAAAGCATTTCAATTACAGATTAATATCGAAAGAGGGAAACCATCAAAAATATTTGAATGAAGCGATCAGTTAAACATAGTATACTTCACTTCCTTGATAAGTTTCTTACTATTCCTAGATTTATCGGCAAACCATCTATTGTTTATTTCTTGCCATATAATCCACCAAATCGCAAAAGTTAACAATGTCCAAATCTTATGCTCTCTGGATTTTGCTTTACTAGTTCTCCATTTCTAAATTGTTTCTTTGAATGATTCCAGGAAAGCCCAATTTAAATCGGGACTATCAAAGAAGTAATTCTAAACTATACTAGTAAGCTTGCAGTGAAGAAACAAATGCGAGTTTGTTTGGTGTTCAGTTGCACGAAATAAACAAAGTGGAGATTGCACCATTCCAACTCTGTAAAGAAAATCCCCATTTAGTGCACCTTTAAAACAAAGTGTCCAAAAAAAAAAACTTTTTGATGGAATAAGAGGTTTCTAAAACTTCTTGTATGAGAAATCAACCAAACCTTAGAAATAAAACGAATCATACGCCCGAGCAACAGAAAAGTCTTTCCGATTGATCCAAACCCTTTCATCTAAACCATTTCTGATATGATCACTAGGAGCTCCAATTAGATCTAGAAGTTGAACAATGAAACCAAGCTTGTATTTTTTTATTTATTTTTTTAAAGTTGAGATTCCAATCATTTGAGTCGGTAATTAAGTCTGTAAAAGCAACATTCCTATTGCTAGATAGATTGAACAAGCAAGGGAATAAAGTCTGCAAAGAAGTATTACCCACCCAAGTATCCTTTCAGAAAAGAATGTTAACACCATTTCCAAGTTTAGGTTGGTGCATTTGACAACTAGATCTTTAGATTTTAAAATGTCATCCCATTAGCTAGAGGCAATTGGTTTAGCTTTTATATTAGGGGGGAAAAATGTTTATCTTACCTCCAAAATTTTGGTGTATAATTTGTGTCCACAAAGAGGTCTTCTCATAACCATACCTCCATACCCATTGAGAGTGTAGAGCAGAATTGACAATCTTTGGCTTTTTAATATGCCAACACCACTTCTTTTATTAGACATTCCCACATTGGACCAAGCAACCGATCTCCTCTTCTTAGTAGCATTAATAAAATCCCAAAGAAAATTTCTCATAATTTCTCAAGTTCTTTGACTACCGAAATTGGAATCTAAAATATTGTGAGATAATAAATGGTGATACTGCACACTCTGAATCATGATTAACCCACCACCTTTTGAAATATAAGATCCCTTCTAAGAGGCAAGTTTTTGATGAAATATTTACACCACGCTATCCCAAACAGATTTGCAGTTGGATTTACTTCCCAAAATGATACCAACATAATTTTTAGGGAAAGTGGCAACAACACAACCAAAGTTTAAAACACAACTCACAGAATTATGAGTATCCCCAATACGAGCTATTGCACTCTTTCTGAAATTTATTTTAAGACAAGAAATAAACTCAAAGACAAAGAGAATAATCTTCAAATTATTTACATGGTCTTCGGAGTCTCTAAGAAAAACTATCAAGTCGTATGAAAATTGAAGATGACTAATGAAAGTACTCTCTTGAGCTATTTTAAAACCATAAATCAAATTTTTAGAAGCCTCCTTTTATAGCATAATAGAAAGAACTTCATCCACTAGAATAAACAAAAAAGGTGATAAAGGATCTATGTGTTTGATTCTTCTTTGACTTCTAAAAGGCTTGGTAGCTTCTCCTTTTAGCAAGATAGTAAATACTGCATTAGTAATGTACCATTTCATCCATGTTCTCCAGATGTGAGCAAAGACAAACCTAGCTAAAGCAATGTCAACACAATTCCAATTAACATTATCAAAAGCCTTTACAAAATCAACCTTAGACACAATTCGATTCTTCTTGTCTCTCTTTCTAGAATCAATAAGTTTAGCAACAATGAGGATGTTGAGTCTGAAGTTGTTAAGGGATACAGCCCAGTTACATTTTGGAATCAAAGTAAGGTTGGTGCAGTTTAGTCTCCAATCCAAGGAACTAAAAGATTTAAATTCTTCGAAGAAATCCATTAGATCACTTTAAACAATATCCCAATCAGACTTGAAAAAATCCTTAGTGAAATGACATTTCTCACTTCTTCCTCGGTAAATGGTTTTTCAAGAGCCACACTATCCATTACAGAGATAGATGGAATATCCAAATTATCAAAATAAGGCTTCATAGGGAATTGTTCTTTGAATAAAGAAGTATACAAATAAGTATTTTCTTCACTATTTTTGCTTTATTAAAAAAAAAAAAGAGTTACCAATTTCCAGACAATTGATGTTGTTCAATTTTTATTTAAAGGAAGCAATACGATGAAGATAAGAGGATTTTCTGTCACAATCCTTTACCCATATCTCTTTGGCTCCCTGCGTGAATCTTCTTGCCTGAAATAAATAGCTTTCAGCATGTTTGATCTTTGCAATCTCTCTGGCCACTATATGTCTTCACCGCTGAGAAGAGAAAACTCCTCCATAATGTTTATTACCTCCATAAGTTGTGTCGCTATTATAAAGATATTAACTCCTTAGAAAGGCAGTGCTCCAAATTAGTGAAGAATTCAGAGCCATAACTACAACATGTCAAAAATATACCACCAAATGTAAATGCAATTGATAGTGCTTCAATTTAGTAACAGTTGTTGTGTGGTGCATCAGAATTTAGTAATTACAACATGTCAAAAATATACAAAACACGGATCTATCTCTATGATTATCATGATCACTTTAAATATCATCAACAACAATAACATAAAGCATAATTATTTCTCCTCTAAGAATAACAAAATCTCTGTTCCTCATGGATGAATTAATCTGGTAAGACTATGATTTTCGTTATTCTGGAATCCCTTTTGTATACACAATTTTATGTTTAATGTAATGTTGTTTTATAAAATCATATATATATAGTTTGTAATGATTTAATATTTTGAACATTTTATAAGATATGTTTGTAAGGGGAGGGTAAAGGGGAAGGTATCGGGGAGAAAGGAGAGAAAGAAATCCTATAGAGAACTGGTCGGTAGGATACGGTAGAGATCTTGTCCCTCTCAATACAACGAACCCTACTACTTTATCATTGGTGATGATCAGTGCTACGATAGAATGAAGCTCGAGGTTGATGTCTTGGATCCACCCCAACCTCCGAGTAACAGTGGATCCACATCTGCCATTACTAATTTTTTGCTTCTGGACATCCTAGGAGCTTGCATCAACTTAACCCAAGATTATATGATGGCCGACCGCCTGGGGCCCTAAGAATAAAATAAATAAATATTGACCATACATATATATATACACGCACAAGAAGTATTATCTTTGTTCATCTTTATATAATTGACAAAATTTGAACTGTTAACATGAGAATGTGAAGAAACTAAACCTTTCTGTTGCTTTTATGTTGTAACCTTGTTTTTTGTATTTACTTGGAATTAGAAGTATCAGCTGCAGCAATTTTGATTTGGTATAAAGAAATTTTATATTTGGGTACATTTAAATGGTATGAAGAAATTTGATTTGGAATTAGCAGCATCAGCTGCAGCAACTGTTCATCATTTTAGGCATGTTTTCCGAGGCATTGCTTGCTTTTTCATTACTAAAAACAAACATCATGTATTTATAATATAAGAAATATACCTTACACAATATAAGTCTCCTAAAAGTTTTTTTTTTTTTTTTTCAAATGTGATTTATATATAATTTTATTCATATATGTGTGCATGTGAACTTTTATATTTCAAAATGTAAAAAATTAGATATATTTTGTAATTGTATTTGAATAACTTTTTGTTTCTTCTAGCTTTTGTTTTGTTGAGTTTATTATTTGGAATCAAGATTTAGTTTTTATTATTACTTATTTGTAAAAAAGTTATGAAATTTTTCATTTATAAGTTGTTAGTTTTTTATCCTTTCTTGATTTATACGCATATAAATAAAAAAAAAGAAAAGAAAAGAAAACCACTAATTTCATTTTTTTTTCTTCGTATTGGTAGTAGCACTCTTTCAAAACGTTCACCATTAATGAAGATATAAAATGTTCAGCGAATTTAAAGGAAACTTGAAAAGTACATACTCACTGTTTGTTCTTATCTTTTGTTTTAGTGTGCAAATTCTTTTATTGATGCTTACCAAAAAAGTTCACAATCAAAAAATTAATGCATTCAATCCCAAATGAACAATTCCCATCAACTAGCCCGCGTAATTAGATAATCACACATTCACATATAACATCAATGACTGAACTTCTAACATTAAAATTTTTAACTATACAAACTTAGCCAGTGATACTAACATAAAACTAGATTAAGAAAAAACCATGACTTTTTTCATGAAAGTAATTGAGTAAGTAGGTAGCAAATTCGTTTATAACGGATTTCTTTTTAACATCTCGCACTGCTAGATCAAAAAGTATCTAGCAGCATCTCAACTATCCATTTTGTTAGATGTGACATCAGCTAACCCGAGAAATTAACCATTCTTACAGTTGGAAATTCATCCTTCTGATTATATAGTTTGTTAGAGCATTGCTCGGTTGAACTCACCAAGTGTCAGTATGTCAAGTTGCGTTGTCATATTCTAGTATCAAAACTCATCTAAGTCGCTTGGTTAGATACTAGAGTCAACTTCTTTTAGGTATGTTAGACTGGAAAGTCTAGGAATGTTGAGACATACAAGTATTACTCTGAAGACCTGAAGAGTGTGAAGAACTAATGATCTACAACGACGACATCATCCTTCCACTTGAGGTTAGTAATATTGACTTGCAGCTGTATATACTATACATATTGTATATAATACTCTAGTAATGAAACATGATCATAATAATATGATTATAGTATTAAGGAATTAGACTACAAAATATAACGTTTATGGTTAGAACATGGCTCGGTCGAACTCGCATGCGTTGCTATCTCAAGCATGTTTGTTAATGTTAGTGATTAAACTATAAGTCTTGATTTCTATCCTATTTATAGATATCTCGTACTAGGACATAAATAGTGTATTTGAGATTAGATCTCTTGACATTCATCTCTTGAAGACGAAGAACTACTAAGGGGAGCTTGTGGAACTTCTTCGACAAAAGGTATGCGGAGACTTGAACTCATCTAAAACTTGGAAAGTATAGTTCTACTATCTCCTATATTGAGATATAAGTCATGCTACGATATAGTTTTCTCTATACATAATTGAGATTTCGAACTGAGTATATCTCGCTTACATATTTCTTGAATATGTGTTGATAAGCTTTCGCTTCGACCAAGTTCATCTTATATCATGGGAAAATTGTCGAGTAACATCTTACATGGTTTGTGTGATACAATTAATTGATGGAGTCTTGGAATGTTTCGATAATATGATTATTTCAATATCTTGAAAATTGGTTTGATGCTAATAGCATGTGAAAACGCCTATTGTAATTATAGAAGAATGTTTCAATGATTGAAATAAATATTTGATAATGTAACCATCTTTATATATAAGTATATATATATATATATATTGTGTTTGAAAATTAGTGTATAAATCCAAAAACTGAGAGCCAGGAGTATGCATATGTGTGTATACGAAATTGGTGAAGGATACAGGTTGGAGGAAGTTCTCGAACCGAGAAATCTGTTGAGTTTGGTATTTGGCAAAACTCATACTGGCGGAAGTACCCGTACGCATACTGGCGGAACTTTTCGAACCGAAAGTTTGTGATGAGTTTGGAAACCTAACAAACTCAAATCTAGTTGCTTAAGTACGCATACTTAAGATGGTTATTTTGTCAAATCGGTCAGTTCATGGACTTAAACATTTAAATCATAAGAAATGCAATCTTTGTAAACCGTATCTATAATGTCCATGATTGATTCAAGTGAATCAAACCGATTTGGTTTCAATTGTGTTTTATAAACAATTGAAGAACTCTTTAACTAGTTTCATTTTGAGTCATTTGGACTAGTTATGGTTAAGATGAATAAGGTTTATATGAGATTAATCATACGACTTTTGTCTCAAGATAGGAGATAGAGTAGATATACTTTTTTTTGATAGATAAGTTCAAGTCTCCACATAACTTTTATTCAATGAAGTTCCACTAGTTCCTTGAGTAGTTCTTCGTCTTTGTATGATGATCGCCATCGAGTCTAGAGCTCAACTACACTTTATATCGTAGTCCGAGACTTAGCTATGAGTAGACCAGAAATCAAGACTTATAGTTTTGGCGACTAAACTTGACAACAAGCTTGATATAACAATACTTTCGAGTTCGACTGACCAGTGCTCTAACAATCTCCCCCTTTGTCAATTTTGGTGAAAAAACTATTAATACATATGGAATACAAAAAACATAAATAAGCTTTTGTAGCTTCTCTTACACATGCATGATCTCCTTGGTTCTTCAACATTACTCGAAATCTTTGTCACTTCCAAGTACTCCAATGATTCCAAAGGTTATAAGTTTAGCATCATCGTTGTTGAAAATCCGTATCTATAACAATGAGAAAACAAGAGTTCTCAATCATTGTTACACAGTGTCATAGTATTATTACACAACATCAAAGTTCAATTGTATCACAACTTCGACAACAATACTATGGTGATATGTATCACTCCTCCTTAGTCAATACTCCCTCTCACATGGAAACCACTCCCCAACCACTCCCGCTTACATAATGATCCTAAAACCATATGTATTTGTAGTGTGAACTACACATTAATTCTCCCCCTTTTTGTCAATAAAATTGGCAAAGGTACGAAACCTAGTGGGATCCTAATGAAATTTGCACAGAGACATTTCGTGACCAAAAGAAAGCACATATCAACTTTTTAGATGCCATCATATAGCCGAAGCTAAATGCATTATCAAGGAGTTTATAAAGATACAAGATAACCACGATAATATTCCATAGCCGCACTCCCCACAAAGATTTGACAATTAAGCACAAGTTCAATTAAGAACTCCCTCCCGTAAAATGTCATTTCCGAAAGAACAACAAGAGCGACCTTACTTTCACAAGAAAAGAATGATTAATTCCTTTGGGAATAACAAATCACATACGAATATGAATTCGTATCCAAAATAATAAAATTAACCACAAGAAAATCCATGATTAATTCAATTAAAATATTGAACCAAATTAAGCACAAAAAGTGATCAATTTAATTGGTCATGCTCGACATAAGAGAACTTACGGAGCCGCACATTATATACATAAAAATATGGATTAGGGAAGATCAATACCATTGGTGGGAAACTAGATAATTGTAGTGTTATTAGATTTTGATTTGATTTGACTAACTGATGTGATTTTTGTAAGTTGTAGAAAGTGGTGGTAAAAGTTCGTTCAACTCGGATGTGTAAAGATAGATTTTAGGTCGAATTCTCAATTAATCAAGAAAATATGTAGAAGATGATATCAATAATTCGAGAGACTGAGATTCAGGATTCCACCAAACTTCACAGTCAATTTGTTCATATAATGATTCATAACAATTTTAGCTCTTTTGTAGACTCTATTTCTTTGCCAAAAGTAGATTTTATAAAGCATTAGATGTTAATCATAAGCATAGTGCATCAAGAGTTCTTAGACTAAGCATAGACTATCAAACAAAATCACAAATAATCAATGAAAATCATAAATCGATTAAAAATCAATGCAAAAAGTCATAAGAATCAAGTATAATTACCAAACAATTGTGAAACATGACTTCTTTCGTCATCCCAGTGTCAGGGTTTAGCTCCTCATGCTCAAAACGCACCCAAAAGATAGAAACATGGCTCAAAAGGTGTTTTTCTTGAGAAATAATATTATGCAGCGAGTTTATAACAAATATATTTTTTACAGAACTAACTGTTACAGAGCTTACTGTTACAGAGAAAACCCTAATTTAATTGTTGCAGAACTGATATAAAGGTATTGAATTTTAAAAGAATAGCCAACGGTTTCTGCGACTATCTTTATGTATTGTTCTCTGGTTCTTCTTCTTCCTTATCTGATGCGATGAATCACGCCTCTGCAACTACCCCAAACTATCCCAAAGTATCGATAACCCCTGTGAGACTTCAACCTATAATATATATATATACCCGAAAGATGATATCTAGGGTGAAAAATACTTTGTTCTCTTTTCTTGCAGGTTACGGGGTTTTCTTTCCCTCTTTATCTTATCTACGCCTGTGAATCTGTCCAACCCTCTCTGGATCATTCCAAACTCTCTATATTAGTTGATATGAATTTTGTCTGAGTTAATCTTCCCACGTGACTGTCTTATATAACTCGGAGAAAACCCGAGAATAATATTTCTTTCCTGTTTTCCCTAAGCTCAACAGAATCTCTATTTTCTCACGCACGTTAGCAAATTCAAACTTCCCTGAATAAGTCGAAACTTTACAAATATGATAAACTTGTAGAACATTAAACCCGATATATTCTTACGTCCCTGTTTTGTTGAAAGTCCGCTGAACTTCCCCTTTTTTATCTAATCCAACTTCAATACCTTCTCTGTTCCGATGTACTGGCTCATTCCCATTCCATATCCAAATAGAAAGTCCACAAAATTCTTGTCCAAACCTCTTCCCAAATCTTCCAACGAAGCTCCGAGTATATTTCCGACACTGTCTTGCTTCAAATCGATTATACAGTCGAAGTCGACCGATCCACTCACTCTTACCAACCCTGTTATTCTCTAAGAAGTCCAACCAAGAAGTTTTAGTGGTTGAGTCTCCATGAAACGTGTTTAATTCTCGAACCCTAGTTCTGCCAAGGAAGAAACAGATTTTCTCGCCAAAACTGAATATTCAAATGTTGAAGATGAGTACCCCTTATCCGGACTAGGGGCGCGAATAGTATGTGGTTACCCCTTATCAGCTAGGTGCACCATGTCCATTTTAGGGATGCCTTTAGTAATTTTCTCCCACGAGCGTAAAAACCAGTTTTCGAGCAAATTTCGCCGCAAAAGCTTATTTTTCCAGAAACACCTACAAAAACATTATATAATTACAAAATCGAGCGCTAACAATACATATAATTGAGACCAAAATAGACACATAAATAGCTTCTATCACTAACGGTTGTTGAAACTTTGATTGCACCTAGTTTGTTTATGCTTGAGACTATCTCTTATGTTGTAAGATTCTCTCAACTTTGATCAAAGTATCGACGAGATCTTTAGAATTGTTGTTAAATATAAAGAAATCTTGTGATAATACATTGTTAATAGACTTTGTTCTGTGTGTAATTGATCACAAGAGATTAAAGTGGTGTTGTGAAGGTATTTAAAGATAATAAATAAGATTTGTAGACGGAAAATAATTGTTATTAATTAGTTTTCGTATCTTGTAGCCGTAGTGCACAAACCTTGATATGCTTGATCTCAACTATACGAAGTTGGTATTAGATTTTGTATAACGTTGTAATTAAGAGAGTATTCAAATCTGGTCTATGTCCCAGGGTTTTTCTGCATTTAGGTTTCCTCGTTAACAAAATCTTGACGTGTCATTTACTTTTCTATTTCACAATTATTATTGTTTTTATTATAATTAGAAGTAAATTACACTTGTAAGTTAACTCCGTAATACTAGATAGTGATCCTATAGAGTTTCGATTATTAACGAACCTATTATCAAGTACACACTCTGTTTTTGCATTTTCTCGATCTTGTATCCATAGTCAATCACACAAGTTATATTATTATTGTATTGTATCGATCTCATCTCCATAGGCAATCACACGAAGTGTGAACCGAATTGTAGTATTGTCTCGACTTTGTCCATAAACGATAACATTCGGTAGAGGACTTATAGGTTGAAATAAAAAGATTGTAGTGTATTTGGGTACCCTCGTCTTTTTGTAGTTGTTCCATGATTTTCAGTATGTTGATTGTTGTCTACATCTTTCATTAATTCTTGGCTTACCGGATCTTCAAGTCTAATATGAAATATTATTAACATTCTCATTTAATTCATAGGTCTGTGATTCACTCGTGATCTGTTTGAGCGGATGCAAGTTTGTGCACCAATGGAATAAGGATAAATAAAACCTAATTGGATATACACAATGCAAATACCTTATAAAATATTATGATTATTTATTCAGACAAACAAACTATCGGTTTGACGACAAAGTAGACTAACAATCCCCAATTTCTTCACAATTTCAAATCATATTTTCCTCTTTAATAGTCTGTTCGTATTGGTTCATTTTCCCCTTCAACTTCTTTTAATTCTTCCTCTTTTCTAATCAAAATAATTTCGTTTTAATCATCTATGTTTTCATGATTAGCACTCTGCTTTTTTGTTTTAAAGAAATTTTAACATTAATTGTTTCACCTAATCTTCTTCTCTACTTTAGTTTTATTTGGTTTTCAATTATGATCCGTTTTTGATGCTTGCGATTGGGATTTTTCTTAAAAAATGTGCTCATTCAAATTTATGATTGTTATAGATGAAAACAGTTCACCAAGTGTTTAGCAATGGGAAGGACAACTGAGTATTTTTCAATACAAGAATCTAAATATTCTTATATTAAGATATGGAAAATATTACGAATTGGAGGAGATAACCGCGGTTAGTTGTCGTGTTAGATGATGTCATATTTAAAAAAAATGGATAGTTGGGATGTTGCTAGATATCTTTGGATCTAGCCGTACGAGATCAAAAGATTTTCCATTTGTAACCCAATTTATCACATCAAATCACCTTTTCAAGGATTTTCACGGTTTTCCCTCTTTCTGATGCTATAAAGTCTAAAAATAGAAGATTTTCCATTTGAAACATACAAACTAGTCTAAAAATAGATGCTATAAAGTCCAAAAAGAATGTTGAAAAATATTTCTACCTTCAATAATTGTTCTAGCAGTTTCGAGTGTACATTCGAATAATACACACTCGAAAAGACTCGAGCGCTATAATTTAGCTCAACATGTTTCTATTTTTATTGGAAACATGCTAATGATCAGGACATGTTGGTCTATAGACCCAGATGATCTTGATATTTTAGCAAAATTTTGAAATCTAGGCCTCATAAACAAGATTTGTCTACTTAGAGCAGGTTCGAGTGTACATTCGAAAAATACACGCTCGAAAAGACTTGAACGCTATAATTTATCTCAAGAGGTGTCTATTTTGATTGAAAACATGCTATTGATCAGGACATGTTGGTCTATAGACCCAGATGAACTTGATATGTTAGCCAAGTTTTGAAGGCTAGGCCTCATAAACACGAATTTTCTACTTAGAGCAATTTCGAGTGTACATTCAAATAATACACACTCGAAAAGACTCGAACGCTATAATTTAGCTCAACCGGTGTCTTAAGCGACTTGAGGCAAGGAAGGTCATCTTCTAGCCAAAATCTAGCAGTTCAATCTCACTCTCCAATCAGGACAGGTTCAGGTTCTAATTAATGATAAACTTGCTAAGCAGGAATGCTAGAAATAAAAATTGAACGTCAGATCTGGCAATAAGTGTAATGGTACCTAACCTGAATGCATCTTCAAGCTCTTTATTTTCAGGATCCAGTTTCAAACCATTGAAAAAGGCATCTGCTGCATCATCGAGCCTCTGCGGATCATGCAAAAAAGATTATCAAAATGGATTTCTTTAAATAAAAATAAGAGATGAAAATTAACCGACAGGGAGAAATTGAAGAATTTGTACCTTCAGCAGTTTTAGTGCTACGCCTGCCCTATAATACGCCTTGGGCCAGTCTGGTCTTTTCAACATGCACTGATTAGCATCTTGAAAAGCAAGATCTCCTTCCTTTAAGTACACATAACACATACTCTTGTTGGATAGCACAGCTGCATCACCAGGTTTAATGCCGAGGGCCTGATAAAAAAAAATTCACTAGAGCGATTAATGCATCAATTGGAAAAGAAAAAACGCAACACAGCTTGAAAGAAATAGACTACGAACCGAAATACCTTTCAAATCAGTTTCCATGTTAGATAAAATGCACAGACAATGTGAAAAGTACACCAAGTAACAACAGTAGAAACATGTGTCTCTGCATAATTACACTGGATAACAACTTTAATACATCAACTGAGATGCATAGTTTATTTTCATATGAGATTAAGCTTAGGTGACAACGATTTGAGAGGATCATAGAAGTTCTCTTTCTTGTGCAAAACTGTGCAGTTGAGACTTGAAAGAAACCACTGTTGGATATGTGGCCATAGATTTATAGACAAAAAAAAATGAAGCGTTTTACCATATTTTGTTTCTATATCATGACTTGGTAGATGTACATTTTTCGCATCAATTTAGACACATAAATGATTTAGATTGTGTTGCATATGATGATATGAATGCTTAAAATCATTACACTATACATGGACCTTCTACTTGAAAGCAATCAATAAAATTAAAATCCATTTAAAGTCATAACCTTCGGTAGATGTTCCCTGCGATTCCCAAATGATCCAAATGGTATCGCGTTACGAATGCTTAAGAATCAGTATATAGTCCTTGGAAGGTGCACAAGTTCTTATTTCACCTTTCATTTAAAAGCTATCAATTAAAGTAACATTCATTCAAACACTTAACTTTAGAGTGCTTACGGTTAAAAAAAAAAGTACCTTTGAGTACCAATGTAATGCCAGCCAATACGCCTTCCTACGGAATGCACTTTTACCCCTGATTTTTCCTCAAGAAAATTCGCCTTCTCTTTACAAATCATCTGTCAATAATGAAGATTTAATACAATACATTCAGTTGAGAAGTTTCTATAAATTATAAATTTATGAGCTCCAGTGCATGACAACTGGAAACCGCAGAATGCCAACAAAATGATAGGAATGCTAATGGTATGTCATATACATATTAGAAACCTGATATCGATCCAGAACTTCTAGTTGAGCCACAGTATGCCAGTGAAAAGATACTTAAGTCATTTTCTCCATATGGCCAATGATTATAAATCCAACTGTTTCTGTATAATCGTGACAAACTGATTTCTGTATGTTTTTTCCGAAACAGAAGAAAAAAGATTTTCCTGCTGCCTCAACTTCACTTAACAAAGACTTAGACACATATGAATAAACCGCTCTTCCTTAACTCTGGGTATAAGTAAATTGCACACACGTTTTCAAACCAAAACCAAATCCCTTGAACCAAAATTTGGAACTAGGTGTGCTACCTAGGATACATGTCTTCATCTGGAAATGTTCACATAATATAATTCCAGTTCAGGCATGACTTGGCATAATACTAAAATCAATAGAGATGGGAGTGCAAGTTGTGCAAAAATGGGGTAGAAACACTTGGAGAATTTATTCCTGAATTGTGAATTCACTAGTAAGGAATGAAATTTTCTGAGTTTGAATGAGTTTTTTAAAGAATCAAAAACAGGGAATGTGGTGAGCTGGATCAAGGATTGGTAGTCTAGATGAACGAAAAAAACTTAATGGGAGATAACGGCAACACAGAGTCTTTGGCAATTGGGGTCCTGGATGGTCTGGAAGCATATATGTGAGGTTGTTCAAATCACAAATAATGAGGACAACCGAGACTTCAACAACTCAAAATGGCAACAAAGAAAGAGATGATGGCTTAAGTGCAATTTGGCAGAACAAAGATGTGGCAAAGAATATTGCAGTTTTGGAACAAAATTGTAACAACGCAAATAATACATTTCATCTTGGGTTTCACCTCCAGGATTTGACAGGTAACTTCAGAGGGGCTAGGGGATGCAGCTACACCAAAAGCATGATATAGATGGAAGAAGATGTTATAAGGACAGTAACACAGTGGACTCAGGAACTGCAATGCAAGAGCGTTACTATATTACGGCTTCAAATGGGGTCTTGCATTGAAGAAAGTGAAGAAATGGTGGAAGATGAGGAAGAATTTAGCTTGGCAGATGCTAAATATAGCATGACTAAACATTTCGAGCATATATCTATATTCAAATGTAAGGAGATGGACTCCATTTTAGTTAACAATAGCATGGTCTGTCTTATAGTAGTGTGTGCTGGTATGAAGAGGATTATGAGGAGAAAGGAATAGATTATACCACACTAGATTTAGCTAAACAGGGTGGGTCCTTCAAAACATTCAAGTGTAAATCAGACGTGAATGAAATAAAGAGTTTTACCTCAATAAGGGTTCCCATGTCAGTGTTGATGACATGGTAATAATGATAAAACTCAAGTGGTAAAGTTTCTACAGAGTCCCCGCCGTAACCCTTTGCTTCCAACTGCTTCTGCTCAGGTTTTGCCTCTGCAGCTACAGCGCAGCTACCATCCTCTTCAGTCTCAATGACCTCATCTGCAACAGCTCCATCAATATTATGACTGTCATCTTTGAGCTCAGGCTCAACATTTTGGATGGCTTTCCTAGATTCCTCAGCCGTTGCAATGGCATCCTTAGCAGCATGAGTATCAGCCGCTGCTGCAGCTTGGCGCTCCTCTTCCTCTACTGCTGCCAGAACTCGCTCAAGAAACTTGTCATCCTCATCTGGGAGAAAGTGCCCTGCATGAATGTCACAAAAAAAAACCCATTTAGTATCAAACAAAACAACGCTTGGACGAACATAGAAAAACAACGAGGCAAGAAATTAACTAAGATCTACAGAACTTGGCTTTCTCTTAGTATCAAAATAAATAAATAAATAAAATAAAATACAGAACTTGGCGCTGGGAGTTGGTTTTCAGGCACTAGTTTCTGATCACCAATGTTTCAGACCACCAACCAGCAGCAGTAAGACCTAGTGAATATTCATAGTGGTCGTGAAGTAGAGACTACACACACTGAGTCACCTACTTACATGGCAAAATAAGTTTTTAGGCTACATTACCAACGTGCAATAGACTACAGGTTGAAGTTGCAAAGACTTCTTATCATGCCAGCTGCATTATGCATGATGTTATTGATGTGGTATTCTAGATTCTTAGACACGGATTTCATTTCCGACTCAATACATTATTAGAATTTTCTATCAGGTATATACTCTCTATCAATGTATACCAATTTAAAGGCCAGGTTTCGGGAGCTCATATAAATTATCCATAACCTAAAGTGAACGTCTGAACCAATAAGCAAGTACCAACTTAATCATAAACAAGGCATCCCAAATCTGTCTACATCGAGACTTCATAGCAGCAAGAAAACAGATTATAAGTAAACTTAACCCATAAAAATTTATAAGTAAACTTAAGAGCAAAAAATTTCCAAGGATGAGTAAACCAAGTTTTGAACCAATCAAAGAAATTCCCATGATATTCAGGCCAATGCAAATTTAAACCAAACCAAACAGCTTTTATGAAAGCATAGCATATAAACAAATGAGCAGAAGTTTCAGAAAATTTGTTATCACATAACCCGTAACATTGGTGAACATGGTTTGAAAAACCATAAAGTTTTGAATTTAAAGGTAGTAAATCTGCTGCCATTTTCCAGATAAAGAGTTGAACTCTTGGGATAGTTATAAGTTTCCAAACTTCGACCCAAATATTATCAATGATAGAATTCCGAGCACCGGATAGAAGATGATAGGCACATTTGGTAGTGAACTCTCCGTTTTTTGTACCTAACCTCTTCAACTTTTCCGACTTTCTATCATTAATGTAAATCGATTTAATCTTTCTAGCATATCAGGTTCGAAGTTGTTGTCTATTTAACTACATCCCAACTACCAGAAATATCTGTTAGGTCTAACACCATTTCAACATCATTGTTATTCCAATTATTTAAAATCCCAGCACCAGGGATCCAGTTGTCTTTAACAATGTCAATCATAGAGCCTTCACCAATTTCCCATATACTATTGCATTGTACTATAACTACCCCTTTTCTAATACTTGTTCAAGGAACAAATTTCAAGAGATACAAATAGGTTTTCATGAAATAATTGAACAAAAAAAAGTGGGAAGTGTGCTAAAGGAGGGAATCAAAGCAAGCAAATTTACACAGATACAACATTGATTGTTACGGCCTCCTAAATAGAGTACCTTTTGATTGTAACTATTTGGACTGTTCTCTAGCTGAAATTCTTAATTATCAATTACCGGATAACCACATCTAAACTTTTAAGTAACTGTTAATTCAGCAATTGGAAATTTAGTCAGACACATTCCTTCATAGTTCATACTTGTAGGTATATTAGTCTTTTTTTTTTGCAAAAGGCAAAGATTGAAATAAGTAAGAAAGCGTGCTAAGATAGAACCCTCCAAAGGTACAAGAAGAGAGGTGAATAGAGAGTTTACAACAAACTACTCCCTAAACAAATTCACCCAATCAAAGACGAAATCATCAAGCTTAATATTCTTAAACGAATCAACATTGATAGTCCAGCTAAGTAACAACATCTTGTTATCTAAAATAAGAGAACTTAAAGTTTTTTTCCTTTGTTTCTTCGCTATTAGGATATCATTTCTTTCCAACCAAATTGACCACCAAATCGCAAACGGCAAACAATATCTCAAAAAAGTAAAAGGCTTAGTCGAGAACTTCAATTTCCATTTCCATAGGAACTCGATGATTGTATTAGGGTGCCTCCAAATCAAGCCTAGCTGCCTTAAGAAGTGGTTCCAAATCTTCCCAATAAAAGGACAATGAAGAAATAAGTGCTCCACTGACTCCTCGCTATTATCACAAAACCCATAGCTATTTACTAATGTCATGCCCCTTGTTGACAACATTGACAGAGTAGGAGCAGCTCTATTTGCAGCAGCCCAAACCAAGAAACTAATTTTAGGAGGAATTGTCTTATTCCAAATGTATTTAGAAGGAAATTTTGGAGGTATAATTTGTCCCCGATCATGCATGAGCCAAGCATAGCAAGAACTAATAGAAAAAGTACCTTTTGGATTGGACCTCCACTCCCGTATATCGTCATCTGCCACAAGCTCTCCTTGATCATCTAATAGTCTTGAAAACTCCATTACCTCTTGAATCTCCTGATCCTTAAGCCTTCTACAAGGATCAATGTTCCAACACGCCCCGTTACCATTTTCATGGTACATGTCTTCAACTGTTGCTTCCTTTTTTTTACTCACTTTTCAGAGTTTTGGAAACAACTCTTTAAGAGTTTTCTCACAACACCATACATCATCCCAAAAATTAGTTTTGTTTCCTCTTCCTATTGAAATTTTTGACCCGTTTTTAAGAAAAGAAAAATGACTAAGAATACCCCGTCATAACCCCATCCATAAGTTCTCTTTGCATTTTTAGGTAACCAAGTCATTTCGACCCCATCAAACTTCTCAAGAATAGCTCATGCTGATCTAATGCTATTAAAACTCATGAGAGGTCTGAGTTTAATGGTCGTTATTAAAACTCATGCTGATCTCACACTAAAGACATGTTTTCATGTTTTTTTCTGAACCTAGATGTCAAAAAACAAAGACTTGAAACTCAAAGCTCAAATGACTTACTCATTTGGTGGTTGCAGGTCATTCCCGTGGTACTGACCAGGTGTACAACACTAATACAATTAATTTTATATGCAAATAGAGTGAGTTATTAATAATAAAAAAAAAGTACCAGAGAAACAAATTTCAGATATTGAAATGTCGCAAGATCTGGAGGATAACTCAGTTCTTCTCCCATCCTTAGCACCAACCATTAAACTCGGACCTCTCAAATCAGTAAAAAGTTCCCCGAAACAAAACTAAAGTTGGTTCAAAAAATAAAAATGAATGAAGCAAAAACAAGATTTGTTTTTAAACAAACAATTTCCATTTTACTAGATACTGTCGAAGCCATGTTGCTCAACAACTCTTATATAAAAATATACTTGGTGATATGGATAAGTTATGTATATCAGCTAAGTTAAGTCATGATTCAAAGACAATCCAACTTCAGGACCACTCACATCCTACTTTGAAATCATCAAGGGTTGGAACTTGGAACCCGTCGGTCACATTTGCCATTTCCCAGTCATTCAGTGACCCATTTGCTAATAAAATCGTTTGGTTTCATATTCCGGTTGAGGGATATTGATGTAGTGCAAGATATGGCAGAATCCTACTTGGAAGGAAGGGATCGACGAAAGAATATCCGTTAAATATTTTCCTATTTATTATTTTTGTTAGGAAATAAGAGATATCTTGCTAGTATTGGCATGATATTATATTTAGTAGGATTTCCTTTTTATTAGCATTAATCATAAAAGATATTGGCATATCCCATAAGGCCTATATATGGCCACGTTTGTAAGGAAGATCGGCAGATTTTGAGAAAAGAAAACTCTTCCTTTGAGAAGTTTATTCATTGTGTGATTTCTAGTACTAACATTCTACACCATTTGGTATTCAGAAACTGGGTATCGATCCTTCCAACATGGTTCGTGGTAGAGGTCAGGGTGGTCCTCGCGAAGCTTTGGTTGAGGAGGTAATGGAGAGAACGAGATACGATGAACTATCACGCACGGTTGAGCAGCTCGCCGGTCAGGTAGCAACCCTGTTACAACGACATGAGCGCCGTCATCTTCCTATTGATGAGTCCAATTCATCTGATGACGATGACGATAATGATACTGATAACCCTTTTGCTGGGCGTGAGCGTGAATCTAGGAGTTGGGAATCATCATTCCGCATCGAAATTCCTGAGTTTCATGGTAGCGGGTTGACACCAGAGGATTGTATCGACTGGTTTTCTACTGTGGAGGAAGTTCTGGAATTTAAGAGGGTTCCTGATGATCGAGTGGTTCCGCTTGTGGATACACGCTTTCGGGGTAGGGCTGCTGTTTGGTGGCGTCAACTGAAAGCTTCCCGGATTCAAAAAGGTAAAACTCCTATTTCTTCCTGGGCAAGGCTTGAAAAGTGTATGCGTTCAGCCTTTTTGCCATTTAACTATACCAGAGAACTGTATATTCGTTTACAAAACCTTCGTCAGGGTTTTCGTTCCATTGATGAATATACAAAAGAGTTCTATGATTTGGTCACTCGGTCAGGTATTACAGACACCGATGATCAGCTTGTCTCCCGCTATATTGGTGGTCTACGTGAGACTTTCCAAGACACACTAAATATGTTTGATTATTTTTCTGTGTCTGAGGTTCACCAACGAGCTCTGCGTTTGGAAAAACAATTATCCCGTAAGTCATTTAGAGCAGCTGTTGGCCGCCCTACTATTACTCCTTCACAGATTGCTTCCGCTCAACAGAATGTTAGTACGTCTCAAAGGCCTGGTCCTAAATGCTACCGATGTGGTGATCCTGGTCACTTGGCAAACGATTGTCGTAAGGCTGGTCGACCTAGCGAAGCTTTACTTGTAGAGCCTACTGCTGCTGATGATGTCTTTGCTGATGCGGAGGAGACATCAACTGAGTTCGATGAAGTATTTCTGCCAGGAGACCAAGGTGACTGCTTGATGATTTCTCGACCATCGTTCCTGACGCCGAAGGTTGACACTGACGAGTCATGGCTCAGAAAGAACATCTTCCAGACAACGTGCACCATAGAAGGAAAAGTCTGTCGAATGATCATTGACTCAGGCAGCTGTGAGAACGTGGTGTCTGAAGAGGCTGTGAGAAAACTCAAGTTATCGACAGAGAAACATCCTAGTCCGTACTCTCTTCACTGGCTGAGTAAAGGTTCGGAGGTAACTATTTCCAAACGTTGTCTTGTGAAGTTTTCCATTGGTTCTGTATACGAGGATGCTTTGTGGTGTGAGTCGTGGTTATGGATGCTTGTCATCTGCTATTGGGACGACCTTGGCAATACGACAGGGAGGTAATTCACAATGGTAAACTAAACACATATTCATTCTTGTTCAAATCGACTCGCGTCACGTTAGTCCTGCCAAGGAAACTGTGCACAAACCACTCTCTAATCTGGCTTCCAATTTTCTGTCTTGGCGTACGTTTGAGACCGAGATGAGATGAGGGTATTGTGTTCATCCTGTGTGGCCTTTCTCTTGCATCTGCGTCGCTGTGGCGGTTCCGTCATGTATCCAGGGAGTATTATCGGACTTTGCAGACATTTTTCCGTTGACCTTCCGGATGGGTTGCCTCCATCTCGAGCTATTCAGCACCGGATAGACTTAGTACCAGGATCGGTTCTCCCTAATCGAGCTCATTACCGTATGAGCCCAAGAGAACACGAGGAACTACAACGTCAGGTAGGGGAGTTGTTAGCCAAGGGTCTCATCAGGGAGAGTCTTAGTCCTTGTGCAGTTCCGGCGTTACTCATTCCTAAGAAGGACGGTTCATGGCGCATGTGTGTGGACAGTCGTGCTATTAATAAGATTACGGTGAAGTATCGTTTTCCCATCCCTCGTCTGGATGATATCCTGGACCAGCTTCATGGTGCTACGATTTTTAGCAAATTGGATTTGCGTAGTGGCTACCATCAGATTCGTATACGGCCTGGAGATGAGTGGGAAGACCGCTTTTAAAACTAGGGAAGGACTTTATGAATGGTTGGTGATGCCGTTTGGTCTCTCCAATGCTCCGAGTACGTTTATGCGTGTCATGAATGAAGTATTAAAACCATTCTTGGTCTTACGCCAGCAAAATTTCTTTGCCGCTACAAAGAAGTGTGTCTTCGGTACAGATCGCATTTTGTTTCTTGGATACGTCATATCCAAGGATGGTATTTCCGTGGATGAATCGAAGGTTGATGCTGTGCGTACTTGGCCTTGTCCGCAAACAATCCATGAGGCCAGGAGTTTTCATGGGTTCGCATCCTTTTATAGAAGGTTTATTCCCCACTTTAGCACTATTGCAGCAGCAATCACCGATTGCATGAAGAATGGCAAGTTTTCTTGGACAGATGCAGCTACAGCAAGCTTCCTCTTACTGAAGGAGAAGCTTTGTTCTGCCCCTATTGTCGTTACCAAATTTTTCTTTACCATTTGAGGTTCATACAGACGCCTCTAAGGTTGGTATAGGTGCAGTCCTCAGCCAATCCAGCAAACCGATCGCATTTTTTAGTGAGAAATTAAATGGCGCTAAGCGTAATTACAGCACGTATGAACTAGAGTTTTATGCCATCATCCAAACCCTTAAGCACTGGCGTCATTATTTGATTCATTCTGAATTTGTGTTGTTTACTGACCATGATGCTCTCAAGCACATCGGCAATCAAGACAAGATGAATGCACGACAGTTAAATGGGCTAATTATCTACAAGATTTCACATTTGTCCTCAACACAAGGCTGGAACTCAGAACCGTGTGGCTGATGGTCTCAGTCGTCGACGAAGTCTGCTAACGTCACTACGGACGGAGGTCTTGGGTTTGGAATCGTTTGCTGATTTATACAAGACTGACCCCTATTTTGGTTCAATTCTGGACGCTGTGCATGCTGGCAACAGTACCCAGTTCTCGCTGTTGGATGGTTTTCTCTTCAAGGGAACTCGACTTTGCATTCCTGACTGTAGCTGGCGTTTACGTATCATTCAAGAACTGCATAACGAGGGTCACTTTGGTCGTGACAAGACCTTCCAGTTGGTTTCAACATCATACTTTTGGCCGCGCTTGTTTAAAGAGGTACAACGTTTCGTTTCTCGTTGTCATATCTGTCAGGTATCTAAAGGTTCTACGACAAATGCTGGTCTTTATATGCCATTACCAATTCCGTCTAAGCCTTGGACTGATATTAGTATGGACTTTGTTGTGGGTTTGCCTCGCACTCAACATGGATGGATTCTATTTTTGTCGTCGTTGACAGATTTTCCAAAATGGCGCACTTTATAGCTTGCAAAAAAACTACGGATGCAGTTCATGTGGCATTTTTGTTTTTTCAACACGTGTATCGTCTTCATGGTCTCCCAGAGTCCATTGTATCGGACCGTGATTCTAAATTTCTTAGTCATTTCTGGAGGTCTCTTTGGAAATTATTGCGTACGGAGTTGAAATTCAGCAGTGCTTATCACCCTCAAACGGATGGGCAGACAGAGGTTGTTAACCGATCTCTTGGGAACATACTTCGCAGCCTGGTGGGTTCTCACACTAAACAATGGGACAGCATTTGTTTCAAGCAGAATTTGCCTTCAACAGAGCCATTCATAAGAGCACCGGGTTTAGCCCTTTCCAAGTGGTCTGTGGATTTAATCCGCGTTCACCCCTTGATCTTGCGCCTGTGCCAGATTTGCAACGAGTACATGCCACTGCTGATGAGTTGGTGCATCACTTACAGCAGATACATGACGAAGCTGCTCAAAACTTGGTGGCGTCCTCTACGAAGTACAAAACGGCTGCCGATAAGCATCGTCGTCACGTTGAATTTGAGGTAGGTGATTTCGTTTGGGCTGTACTTATTAAGGAACGTTTCTCTACGGGCACATACAACAAATTGGGTCCTCGCAAGATTGGTCCGTTTGAAATTATTGAGAAGATCAATCCTAATGCTTACCGTTTGCGACTTCCCAGTCATATTCATACTGCTGATGTGTTCAATGTCCGTCATCTCATTCCCTACCACGGCGACTTGTCTGATGATGATTTTTCTACCCTGCCTAATTCGGGGGCGAATTTCCTCTTTCACGGGGAGAATGATGTAGTGCAAGATATGGCAGAATCCTACTTGGAAGGAAGGGATCGACGAAAGAATATCCGTTAAATATTTTCCTATTTATTATTTTTGTTAGGAAATAAGAGATATCTTGCTAGTATTGGCATGATATTATATTTAGTAGGATTTCCTCTTTATTAGCATTAATCATAAAAGATATTGGCATATCCCATAAGGCCTATATATGGCCACGTTTGTAAGGAAGATCGGCAGATTTTGAGAAAAGAAAACTCTTCCTTTGAGAAGTTTATTCATTGTGTGATTTCTAGTACTAACATTCTACACCAGATATGCAAAGAATCAATCATGGAAGCAAGTGAAAGCTTTACATAGCACTGGAAGAACAAATAGAAGACTTGCTTGGAATTGGGTTTAGCAACGTTCTCGAGTATCCTGCTGGATGCAGACTTAGCTTAAAATTCGCTTCTGATTGTCGTTCCAGACTCCAAATTTCAAACTCCAATTTATCTGCATTAGGGGCACAGGAATTAAAAATTAAATTTGGAAGTGATTTTGGTAGTAGTTGTTTGATACTACTCAAAAAAAAAACCCAATTTCGGAGTTTGTTCATATCCAGATCAACGCTTGTCATCCCTCCTTGGTACGTGAGACACAAACCCATATTCCATTTATAACTCATCGGTGAAATGGTAGGGATGAAGATGAAGCGGAGATATTTATAGGTATGTGCCGCCGTAAATGGGATTTGAGATTTGTAGTTGCTTTTGCGAGTAAAGGTAACCCTAACGCTAAATAGAGAAACACAATGTGACCCATGAGGCAAAGCACGGTATTAGCTTAAATCCTATGTCTATTTAAGAGTTAATAACTAGGAGGCTTGAATAAAGAGGCCCTAAAACTAGATTTAAACACAACAAAATCCCCCTAATTATAACAGATTGTATAGGAATCCTAGTTTTCAAAACACATGCGTTCCCATTATGCAGAGAAATGAAATTTAAACCCAAAACATACACAAAAATGCACTTAAGATCCAAGCATTCCATACAAGAATTATGTCGTTCTTGGTACTCAAGTTTTGTCTGGCTTTTGAGTTTAGTATAACATTTGTCCAGCTTGGTATTTGGTACCTGAAATAAAGGTTAACCTTAGTTGACTAGGTTAAGTCAAATTTTAGTTTAATTAAAATCAATACTTCTGTGTAAATTTTCTCAGTCGTTCATCTTACAGGACCGGCTATAAATATTTATCCAAATAATATGAAAACCCTTCTTTCTTCTTCGTTTCCTTATTTCCCAGAATCTCCGCCGAAAGACATTCACCATTTTTTTCCTTCTTCGGATAAACATTACAGGTGGTACTGGTCCTGTTGAGCTTTCCGGCGATCAAAGATTTCGCAACATACGTCTAAACCTACACCAAATACTAACAGATTTACTTAAAGGATCAGTTTGATCATTCTCCTAAGATCTTTTCTCAATCGAAATTGATTAGGGTTGTAAATCGTTCAATTTGGTGTTGATTGAACAGCTGATAAATGAAGAACTTAAAATTGCTAATTACTCAAAACTACGATCTGGAATTGAGAATTAGGTTTACTTTATATGTTAATAGATATATCAAAAGGGTTTCCTGTAAACCAGACATTTTTGACGAAATATGTGTAAATTAGAGGAATTGAATTGTCTGATCAAAGATTTGGGGTTCTGAAAAATCAATTATTGGTGTTTTGGTGTATAGCTTTATACATATTTGGCGGTTCCGTTCGTATAGCTCAACTTCTGTCTTGATGGAATACAAATTAATCAATTTGCAGATGAATATTAGCCATGGAATGCGAAAACAATGGGTAAGTTGTACTTTGTTTCCAATTTAAGTTTTAGGTATTCAACTACTTTGTTCATGAATGGGATTTCAGAATTTTTTTGGGGGGATTTCTGTTTTAGGGGTTGTAGGAATGGCCCGAATGGGTATGGAGTGGAGTCTATGATTAATGGAGACCAGGAGTTGATGACCTCATGCAATGGTGGTGGTGGGACTGACTGACTACTGCAACAAATTTTGGGGGATTAATTTTGGACTGACTGCTGCAACATATGTTCATCAATGGAGTTTGGGTTTCTGCAGATGGAGGGGGAAGAGGACAGAACAGACTTAGGTTACATCGGGGCCATAGGATTAATTATTTTTAGCAAAGCCGTTGGATCTGAGTCTATTTCAGGGGAAAATTATAATCTCAACTGGGTGGACTTTGGGTAAAGGAAAGAAGAAATCTTTAGGGAGGAGGATTAAGCATGCAGGGTGCCACTATCAGGTAATTTTTCTTCATTTCTACATTTTGTGCTTGTAGTTGGATTTATAACTTCCAAACCAAAAAAACTTGGCATTGACCATTTTCATGTCTTCGTTTCGGTATGAAGAAGTTGCATACTTTGAGCATTCCAGCATTACAAAGCTAAGAGAATTTGCTAAGATCATTTCTCCACAGCAAGTTATCCCAAGTGTGAATAATGACGGTCCTCAGTCTACAGATTCCATGATTGCTTTACTCATTTCCTGATCTAATGACTTGCATCACCCCAAATGAAGAAAAGGTCTTTGTTTCTAACATTTCTATTGTACCCACATATGATTGTTGTTAAATAGTGGTCTTTTATATACACTCCAGGGAACAAACGTGTCAACAGCTTTGGGAAACTATAAGATCGAATGTGCAGTCTTTTTCCTCTACACCATGTCGTATGTGTGACAGCTTTCTATACAACCATCGAACAATTGAAAAGCTGTGATTATTTTGTTCGGTATTTAGTAAAGTTAGTAAACAGACTCTCATAATGATGATCCATTGCAAACCGCAAACGGCATACTAGATGATAAGTTGTTATTTGCCTTTTTGTTAATCTTGTTTTCTTTAATCAGATATATTTGCTGATATTGATGTTTTATTTGTTAAATTTTAAATCTGTGAAAGTTGCATTGAGTATGAATTAATTTAAGAATGATTAGTATGCTTTCAAGTTACGTAACCGTACTGCACTTGAGGAAGTAGTTCAATGAATCAAAAGAGCAAACGTTGCAAAATTTGAAGGTGCAAAAACTGCTGGCTGCTTACAAAACTATGCATCTGAAATGGTTTAGTTCGGAATTCGCTCAAGTTACAAATAGCTAACTTGCAAATAAATGGATCAATTTCTTAATTAGATGAATGGCCAACAGAGTCTCATCACTAGCACACTGGTCTTACTCTTACCACCAGGTACAATGAGGAGGTGGTAGAACCTGTTGAACCATCTACTGTTCTACCACCTTCTCTAGTATGCTATTTCATTTAGTGGCTTCCATTTGGAATGGATGATCATTTCACTAATTGCTAATGACCTACTTTTCACTAGGAAGTTCAGTTTGAGGACAATTTCTTTCTCCAAAAAGTAAGTAGGTGACTTACTGAGTCAATGAGCAGTGAAACAGTGAGTCATAAAATCAACATTTGCGGATTATGTTTATGAGTGAATCTGTCACCCTATTGCAAAACGTTTATGTTTATGACTCACTATTTCACCTACTAGAGTCATTTTCAGCTACAGATTTTTACTTTTTGCGACTCCATATCCGCTTCCATGTTACTCTTCCTATTTACAGTAGCATCATTATACAAAAAAGTTGAAATATCATTCAGAATAGCTTTGGTTCTCTAGTCATAAGTAGATGTTTTGTTGTTCCTGCACGATATGGAGTCCAGAGCAAACATACTTACTGCACTTGAGGAAGTAATTCAAAAATCAGAAGAGCAAACGTCGCAAAATTTGAAGGAGCAAAACTGCTGGCTGGTTACAAAACTATGCATCTGAAATGGTTTCGTTCAGAATTTGCTTAAGTTACAAATAGCTAACTTGCAAATAAATGGATCAATTTTTACATGAGCTGAATGGCCAACAGAGTCTCATGACTAGCACACTGGTCTTACTCTTGCCACCAGGTTACAGGTACAATGAGGAAACTGTTGAACCGTCTACGCTGTTTCATCTTCCGTTTCGATTGGATGATCATTTTACTAATTACTATCATACCAAGCTACACTTTTCTTTGTACCATGAATGCTAATAAATCACTTGGATTATTCAACAACAGCTTTCCATTCTCTGATCAGGATAATTCCTAACATGAATATGTTGTTGTCCATTCAGTATTGTTGCGCCTTAGCAATTAAAATGAGGGATCAAAGACTAATTTGGAGCAGCAACAATAGAAATGGAAAATGAAAACTCCTGCTACTCCCAAAATAATTTCTTTTACAACTGTTTCACAAGGAAGTTCAGTCTGAATTCTTTTATACTCTGGACAATTTCTTCCTCCAAAAACTAAGTAGGTGAAATTACTGAGTCAATGAGCAGAAAAATAGTGATTCACAAAATCAGTGACTCGGTCACCCGATATTGAAATGTTTATGTTTTTGAGTGGATTAGATTTGCAGATTTTACATAAATTTCATGTCAAGTTCTCACTTTATCTGTCTACTATACAAGTTTGCAATTAGGACTGGGTGTACATGTATGGTTTGGGCTTTGAAAACTTAGGTCCAATTTTCTTGCGCCGGTCAGATAGATGGACAGTCACAGCGTCACAGGTAAGGTTCATCCGTTAGATTCTTAACAAGATTGAAACCAACGATAATGATTCGATCTAAATAAAACGGGAAGACTTCTAATAACTCCTATAAGTAATAATGCAGTAGAAGCACAAGCCGTCTAAACCTACAAGCAAAGCAGCAGCATTCAGATCTCAAAAAATCATGGAAGTAGGATGTCAGCAGCAACAACAAAATATGTTTAGCATAATAATTTCTCCTCTCAAAAATGTAAATTAAATTTTCAGGACTCTACCTCTTCAGAGTATTGATTATAAGTGCGGAAAGATCCAGAATCAGATTGGTTGAGATGTATTATCATGGGGGTGTTGTTTGCTTGTAGCTCTGAAGGATGAGAGAATTTCTGATGTAGAATTTGATTGGTACAGATGGATGAGGGAACTTGGATCTGATATGATAAATTGCAAATTTTGAAATAAAGGTGCAAGTCTTGCCCAACTTGTAGCTCATTTTGCAGCTCAGGAAATCTCTCAGTTGTTGCTAGCAAACAGTAGGAGTGTTAGCCTCTGTTATGTCCACGACTCAGGAGAACCCAATATCTACCATTAAATCCAAGTAGTGGGCAGTTGAAATTACACCCTTACCTTAAAGCATTCTATATCTCTTCTGTATTACCTGACTCTTCAACAACAACTTCAATAATATGTTTGAATCCATATCTTTGATAGAAAATAGAGAATATGTTTGATGATCTTGTTTTAGTATTTGGATCCACCAATATGACTCAGATCTGCCTACTCCGTTTTCATACTCGGTACAGCATCTTTCAACTATGAATCATCAACTCATTCTCAAGCTTTTCCATTTTATACTTAGGGTTAGGGCTGGAGGGCTTACTTTGGTTTGTAAATACCAGGTACCCAGTGGATAAGGGCAGGATTTACCATGTGCCTAGTGGGCTGGACACTTTCCTATATTTGATAATTGATATGGTGGTATGAAATGTGATGCATCAAAGTTGCTCAGTTTAGAACACTGAACCTATGTCTCAAAATTGTACTCAAGAAATGAGTTGTTTTTGAGAAATTGAACACTGTGGATTTTCAAGTTAAGAGTGTCGATTAACAGGTAACTAAACAAAATACCCAACCATTTTTTCCCAAGTTGGTTTCGTATATAAACTTGACACCCAGAATTCCTACTACAGAAGTAGCCCACTGCCAATTTAGCTTGCTAGCAACTAATATCATAAAATGGATACATGAAACATAAATTACAATTGCTTGACAACATCAACCAGAATTTTTCAAAAACTTACAAACATAAAAGATATGTGAAATTACGGAACCACTACAATGCTGCAAGGACAGCTTTTCCTTCGGCATTTGTGAACACAAATATGTCGAGGCCATCCAAGTGTTCACAAACAATATTCGCATACGTCCTAATTCTAGAATTGTACATCGTATGCGTAACGGGATGATTAAATTAGATTCATCGACTCAAAGCCTTCGGGCTTGTCATTGTCTAGTCGAATATTATCATAAATAATGTTCGTGTAAGGGAATGAATCAAGAAACAAGTATAAATATAAAGCATATGAAGTTTAACGCGGAATGTAAGATGCAGAAATGGAAATGAGACAGATTTACGTGGTTCGCACTAAGGCCTACGTCCACGGGGTTTGGTGTTTCAATATGTACTGAATGGTTACAAAGATATTTGACTGACTTTAGAATGTACATGGGTCTGCGGGAGTAGGTGGATTACTTACTCTTCCTCTTTATCTCTCCTATATTCTCCTCTAATTGCTCTCCAAAATGGTCTGTCCCTTCTCTCTTATTGGGGAGGGGTACTTATAGGGAGAGAACGTGGGTCCCATCTCTGAAGTGCCGTTGTAATCTTATCTTCTTGTGCTTTGTGCCTATTACGCAGAGGTCTTCGGCATGAGCCGCGGACTGAGCTTGAACATGAAGGGTTATCCTCGCTTCTTCTACGAGCTGATCGACACGTGTATATCTCTTTGGTATTTAATGCGGGCAGATGGATGTCTGCTCGTGTCAGAAAAGTGTCTCTTTGTCTGGTCACATCTGTGTCAGCCGAACTTCCTCTCGGCCGTTGATCTCGGATCTTCCTCGGGATTGGGTGCGTTAATACCCAAGGGGTATTATCTGGTGCTCCTTGGAGCCATCACACCTCTGTGGTCCTCTGTCTCTGACCGTCAGATCTGCTGACCGATGACACCTTCTGATGAAATGCTTGCTATCATGTTTTGATGTCTCGCTTCACATGCCTTCCACGTGTCTCTTTCTATACACGTTGAGGATGATGAGAGGTGTACATACAACATTGAAGAGCACAAAATTTTCGTTGCACGTGAACCATTCGCCCCAGATGGAAACTACCACACGGGTTTGCTTGTGTTATCTCTCGACATGTGTCAAAGTATGCACACAAGAACAGGTTTGCATACGGAGGAGTTTCTTCAAGAGCTTGCAAAGTAAACTGTCAATGTAGCCGGATGGAGAGAAGTATGAACAGAATGCGCACCGGATGGAATGAAGCTATAAAGAACAGTAGATGCATTAAATACAGTTCATATCATAGATCCTCCATGTGTAAGGTAGCAAGCGTGGGAGCTAAATTTATTTGAAATCAAAGTAAGGGAAGACAGAAATCTAATAAATCACTCAGACATGTTTGTCGGAGTAACATCTAAACGCATGTGCCATTATTAGAGATGCTACTGCATAGTACAAAGAGCTTATTATTACCCATTTTTGGCATTTACCTTGAATTACTGTTTTTTGAACAATTCCACAGCCTACGCCCTACAGAAGACATCCAATTTCAGGATGCCAAGCCGTTGCACTGGAATCTTACTAATCAAAAGGTGGATGAACTTCTCTACAAATATCCCATAATCAGGGCTGCAACTGCGGCAAATGAAGTATGCGTTAGAATACTGGGTTCCAAAAAGATTTGAATTTGCCAGCTTTCTATATGAGGGTAAACAGGAACAAACACATAGATGGACCAAGATATGTACATCAAGAATGAAAAACAGAACTTTTCAGTGCTTATGGCTTGGACACTCTATAGTCTAGTTTAGTGTGCAGAAATTATACCATAAATATTAAATACATTCCAGTCATATGCCGATCGGATGTTGTTTGTACCATATAGTTTGCTATATGGTCCAAGTGCCTCAGCCCAATAATTCTACCCAAGATAAGCATTGGGCTTTTGGGTAAAAAATATGGAAGGATAATTAAAGCCATGTAAGCAATTATGCTTCTACACCAGAAGACCGAATACAACCTGGGAGTTACAAATCCCCCCAAAAAAAAGGAGGGATTAGTTACAGAGAAGACCAGGTATGACCTGGGAGTTACAGATCCCCGGAAAAAGGTGGGATCAGTTACATAGAAGACTAGCTATAACCTGGAAGTTACGGATCCTACAAAAGGAGAAAATTGGTTTGGACCTGGTGAAGCTAGCAAGCATTTGGTCCAGATACATAATCAAAATGTATCTAGATGAAAAGTGGACTGGATACAATTCCTCCACAACCTATAAATAGGGGTGGAATTTCTATTCGTTCATGGAATTTTAGGTTAGCTAACTCAGAGAAAATTATTGTATCCCACAATCAATAAAATATTTCTTTGTTCCACCGTGGATGTAGGCAACACTTGCCGAACCACGTTAAATCTCCATCTCCTCTCTTTATTTATCGTATCAATAATGATCATCAAGTCATCGTGTTTTGTGCCTAGAAGTAATTTTGGGTACAAACAATGGCGCCGACTAAGGAGATTCGTGAAAACAATCGTGTCTTACCATTGAGAGAAGTTGTGGAAGAAATCATGCACGTAATCCATCCAAAAATCAGCAAAAGACAAGAAAGTTAGGGCTAAGAAACAAACCCGTGAAACTGTTGCGAATAGCGAAAACATTACAAACAGTTGAAGTATCTGTTGCGAAAGCATCAGTAAAAAGTGATTCAAAATCACTAAAAACCTGTAATAGATATATGTGTTGCAGAAACCGTCTTGTTGTACATGCACAGAGGTCCAGCCTCGCGTACAACTTCATATCCAACCAATCTGATCTGTCAGCTTCAGCAGATCTGACCCGTAGATCTGTCCAGCCACGGGTCCAGCTTTCGGTTCAGCAGCAGATCTGGCTCAGCCAATTCGGTTCGGTTCTGGTCCAACGTCTAGTCAACAACCATATAAGCAACTCTGTACAGTCAGCACACTGACGTCAGCGAGTTTGATCACACGTCAGCATCACAACGTTGCCACATCATCAAAATATGCCACGTCATCAAGATATGCCATGTCGGTAAATATTCAGTTAGCGGAAACTTGGATGTGTTGGGTTATGCCACGTCATCATTAGGTGTCGCCACATCAAAATCGCCATCCCATTCAACAGTGTCACGTCATCACACCTGTATCCAGTCAACGACGCCACGTCATCTCTTATCTGCCATTTAGGCAACATCACGCGCGCTTCTTTCAAATCTTGTTTCGTCAATAACTTCTTCGTTTTAAGGCCGAATTGAGTGATTTTTGGCTCGTTGGAATCGTCTTTCAATTACCTACAACATGGAAGCAAATTTTGCTGTGCTCGAGAAACTTTGATGTGCATTTGGAGTAGCAACATGATCGAGTTCGAGGTTTGTGCATAGGGACATGATCGAGTTCGAGGTTCGTGATGGCGGCATGATCGAGAGTTCGAGATGAGGATTGCTTAAACCCTTCAATATTTAGCCTTGCAGCACATAAGTCTTGCTTTATCGCAAGCATAAAATCTCGCCTTGCACGCGAGTGTGAAAAACTTGCACCGATACAAGCACAAAGTCCCGTCTCGACCACGATCCCAATGCCCGATATTGGTCCAAAGACTCGTACTCAACACAAGCAACAACCAGCTTGCCCGAGCAGCGAGCGCTTCAGCCTTGTTACGTTGCGAGCAAAAAGCCTTGCCCCAGCCGCAAGCACACTACACTCTACTCAAGACTCGACTAGCTCTCGAGGATCACAAGTCCACCATGTGGCAAAAAGTCTCGCCTAGCACGTGAGCAATTTTTTATTTTTATTTTTTGTTTTGTTTTCTTTTTCGTAGGTAATTACAGTTGGGGGCGTCTTTGTAATGTCTCTTCTCATGCTTGGGGGTGAGTTTCATCATCAACGTTCGACACAAAAAGATAAAAAAAAATTCTTAACCCCCAACAAGTTGGAGGTTAAGAGGGGGCGATGTTTGTACCATATAGTCTGTATACGGGCTCAAGTGCCTCAGCCCAATAATTTTACCTATTATTTGGCCATTGGGTAATAAAATATGAAAGGATGATTATAACTCAGTCAGCAATTATCCTTCTACAACAAAACACAAGGTACATATTCAAATATGAAGGTTAGAGATCCCCAAAAAAGGAGAGATCAGTTACAGAGCAGACCAAGTATGACCTGGGAGTTACAGATCCTTAGAAAAAGGAGGGATCGGTTACTGAAAAGACCAGGTATAACTTGTAAGTAACAGATTCTATAAAAAAGGAAAATTGGTTGGGACCAGGATAATCTATCAAGCATTTGGTCCAGATACATAGTCAAAATGTATCTAGATGAAAACTAGGATGGATACAATTCCTCAAAAACCTATAAATAGAGGCTTAATCTCAACTGGAAGGGGGAGAAGAAAATCTCAACTTTAGGAGAGGGGGAAACCATTTTCACCATATTTCATCTGCTTAGATATGTTTCCTAATTAAGAGAAAAACCATTGTAATACTTATATCAATAAAACTTCTCTCCCCAAGGGGATTCATCCGTGGACGTAGGCTTACTTGTCGAACCACGTAAAATTATTGTCTTCATTATTATTTTTTATGGTTGTCTTAGTTCTTTTTCATCATCAACATCAAATCAATCGTGTTTTGTGCCTAGAATTCATTTTGGGTACAAACATTGGCGCCAACTAAGGGGATTCGTGAAAACAATCGTGTTTTAATGTTGAGAGATGTCCCGGAAAAATCATGCACGAGATTCCATGCAAAAATGAGCAAAAAAAATAATATTAGGGTTCTTAAGTAACTGTTGCGAAGTTCATGAAACCGTCACGAAGTTAAAAAAACCGTTGCTAGGATGAAGAACTGTTGCAAAACAGTTGAAGAAACTGTTACAAAACAATTGAAGAAACTGTTACAAGGTTGAAGAAACTGTTGCGAAAGAGTAGAAAAAAGCATCACGAAGGCCTAAACAGTCATAATTGTTGCTGAAAGCGTTGCCAAACCATCTTCTACATCACTGTACCAGATCCGTCAGATCCACAGCCATAGAATCTGATCCGTAGGATCTGTCCAGCCTTCTGTACATCAGCGATCCAGTGCTTCACAAGCGCTGACTAATCAGTGTACAATCAGCGCCACGTCACCGACACATCAACATGAACTGTACAGTCAACTTTGCCACGTCAGTGCCACATCATCAACATGTCGCCACGTCAGCAATACACTTGTTTCGGAAACGGGCCAATCGGAGACTGCCAAGTCAGCACCCGATGTCCAATCAGCAATGCCACGTCAGCTGTATCTTCCCTTTCAGCAAACTGTGCACGGTCAACACTGCCACGTATGCAGCAGCATCCGCGCTTCGTTCAAATCTTGTTTTGCCAATAACTTCTTCGTTTTGAGTCCAAATTGAGTGATTTTTGGCTCGTTGGAATCGCCTTTGAATCCCCTATAACATGAAAGCAAAAATTCCAGTGTTAGAGAAACTTTGATGTGCACTTAGAGCAGCAACATGATCGAGTTCGAGGTTCGTGGATAGCGACATGATCGAGTTCGAGGTTCGTGGATAGCGACACGATCAAGAGTTCCAGATGAGGATTGCTTAGACCCTTCAATATTTAGCCTTGCATCACATCGCAAGCACCTAAAACCTCACCTTGTACGTGAGCACTTAAGTCTTGCTCTTATCGCAAGTATAAAGTCGCGTCTTGCACGCGAGTATGAAAGACTTGCACCTTGAAAAGCAAAAAGTCTCGTCTCGACCACGAGCCCAATGCCAGATATTGGTCCAAAGACTCGTACTCGACACAAGCAATACAACCAGCCTGCCCGAGCAGCGAGCGCTACAGCCTTGTTACGTTGCGAGCAAAAGCCTTGCCCCAGCCGCAAGCACATTACACTCAAGACTCGACTAGCTCTCCAGCATCACAAGTCCACCACGTGGCAAAGAGTCTCGCCTAGCACGTGAGCATTTTTTATTTTATTTTTTGTTTTTTGTAGGTAATTACAGTTGGGGGCGTCTTGGTAATATCTCTACTCACGCTTTGGGGAGAGTTACGTCATCGACGGTCAATGCAGAAGAAAACGAATCTTCTTAACCACCAACAAGTTGGAGGTTAAGAGGGGGCGATGTTTGTACCATATAGTTTGCTATATGGGCCAAGTGCCTCAGCCCAATAATTCTACCCAAGATAAGCATTGGGCTCTTGGGTAAAAAATATGGAAGGATAATTATAGCCATGTCAACAATTATGCTTCTACACCAGAAGACCAGGTACAACCTGGGAGTTACAAATCCCCCCCAAAAAAGAAGGAATCAGTTACAGAGAAGACCAGGTATGACCTGGGAGTTACAGATCCCCAGAAAAAGGAGGGATCAGTTACAAAGAAGACCAGGTATAACCTGGAAGTTACAGATCCTATAAAAGGGGAAAATTGGTTTGGACCAGGTGAACCTAGCAAGCATTTGGTCCAGATACGTAGTCAAAATGTATCTAGATGAAAATTGGACTAGATACAATTTCTCCACAACCTATAAATAGGGATGGAATTTTTATTCCTTCATGGAATTTTAGGTTAGCTAACCCAGGAAAAATTATTGTATTCCACAATCAATAAAATATTTCTCTGTTCCACCGTGGATGTAGGAAACACTTTCCGAACCACGTTAAATCTCCGTCTCCTCTCTTTATTTATCGTTTTCTAGCCCTAATTATCAATAATGATCATCAAATCATCGTGTTTTGTGCCTAGAAGTAATTTTGGGTACAAACACATGTTTCGGAAAACCTTATATTCTTGGTTGGGATCTCTCATTATTACATGTTTTCTCATAGATTATTTGTTGCATGTTTTTTCGTATATGCTACAACATAAACATGAGCATTTTCACCACACACCTACATAACATTATCTCTACCAAGTAACTCAAATTTGCTTCCAATCGAACAGCTACAATGCAGCACAAGATACAATACATG
This sequence comes from Papaver somniferum, assembly GCF_003573695.1. Classification (NCBI taxonomy): domain Eukaryota; kingdom Viridiplantae; phylum Streptophyta; class Magnoliopsida; order Ranunculales; family Papaveraceae; genus Papaver; species Papaver somniferum. The sequence continues at coordinate 10,378,224 of NC_039366.1, forward strand.
TGAGGTGGGGTTACTATGATACCTTGTTTAAGTAGTCATCTTCGTGGTTGAATTGGCCATGAAGATTTTCACGCCTCTGGAGATTGATTTTCTTGGTATTCTGCAACTGGAGATGGTTAACTGTTGTGTTGTCCAGAAGTATTGTGGTTTGGAGGAGATTGTCGCTGCATGCTTGATCCAACCGGTGAATTTCCGCTGCTGCATTGGCTAGTTGCATTGATATTTAAAAATGATTGCTGCAGATTGTTCGATATAGGGATTTGAGGTAACAGACAGTTGGTCTTGAACTGGTGACTACTCCTGTCATGAATTCTGGCAAAAAAAAAGAGCAGAAAAAACAGCTTACAAACTCAGCATAAAAACCTTGAAACACTAGAAAATGCGAATAATAAAATTACTAAAAAATAGAGATAAGAAAAACCAGATGTAAAGCACTAAAATCCGGAATATCTGGAAGTTGTTCTGTTTTTCTAAATGAACTACATCCTCTGCTATATGTAATGCTCAGTAGTAGTCTACCTTTTCGGGTTCGACGAAGAACTTCTAACTGGAATCGGCATTCAACACAATCCATCATATTTGTGTTGTATCAATTGGGAGTGCTCAGGGCCGTCTCTACCATATTAGAGGTTTAGGGCGAATTTTCAGAAATGGGCCTCTTATTTCTAGTGTACATGGACATAAATGATAAATGAAGAATCAAAGATTAAATTTATTGAACAATCCGCTATGCATGCTGCATGGATATAAAGTCTAATAAGAGTTCAGAAATAATTATAATTTGGTTTAAGGAAGCTACCATGCTAGCTATCACTATAGCTACCATGCTAATAAGAGTTCAGAAATAATTAAAAAATTTTATCTTGTTTTTTTGCTAGAAAAAATAACATCCAGATATTGCAAACACTGCAAAATATTTTTAAAAAGCCGTTGTAGTTTAGCAAATAACGTGGATAGGGCTGAACATGGTTTCTGTTTTCCGTCGGAACCGGACAGAACCAAACCGATTAGAAAGAAACCGAACCAAACCATTTACTAATGGATTGGTTATGGTTAAAAAAATTGGAAACCGACATTACTGGTTCGGTTTTGGTTTGACCTGAAAACCGAACCAAAAATCAATGGGAAACCGATAAGTATTGACCGTTGATTAAAATCAGATGTATTTAATCTACTCCGTCCATCTCACCCTTTGTAAACCTAAGTTCGACCCTACCCCAGACAAGTTAATTTTTTCTCTTCTTCTTTTCTTCGTCTCCAGTCGGCATTCGCCAGAATCTTCAAGTGAGTTATGAATTTGGAGCATGCAGAACTTGGAGTTATGTATTTTGAATCTGTAATATTTATGTTTTGAACTTTGCTTATAAACTTGAGTTATGAACTACGTTTGTGTGTTAATAACATTCTGCAGGTAGGTTAAAAAATTCAACTATTATTTTTTTAAAAGATTTGAACCGTCAGTTTCAGAAAACTGACAACAGTCGGTTTTTCATTAACCAATGGAACAAACCGAAACCGTCTAAAACCATTTAGAAACCGAATCAATGGTTAATGGATTGGTTTGGTTTAGATTTTTAGAAACCGAACCAAAACCGACCATGAACATCCCTAAGCGTGGAGGACAAATTTTAAGGGTAACAACAAAGATATTTTCAATAAGTATAAGCTAAGGAGCTGTAAAAAATTTCGTTACTAAACTATATTAGTTGATCCTATCGATATTTTGAATGAAATCTCTTATTGGCTATTGCCGAGTTTTGATTGGTCACCATCGGTAAGTTGTATCTAGTGTGTATAGGTCATTCACCATTTTCCGGGCCCCTCCAAAAATTGAGCCTAGGGCGGTTGATCATCTCTCCCTAGGCCTAAGAAGGCCCTGGGAGTGCTGCACACTTTTGTTGGCATATTCAGATTCAATTTGCACGGTTACCCTTGTTTCTTCCATTGTATTAGGAGTCAGCTCTTGAACAACTTCTTGTCCAATTTTTTGTGCGCATGTGAAGTCTATATCCAGATGAAGCAAACGGAGTATGTGTTAGAATACATGAAAAAAGGTCAAAAACTTGGTATACCCAAACCCATCCGTACCCGCTAAACTCGTGGGTTTTTAGTCCATACCCAGCCGCTGTGGGTGCGGGGTTGGTTATGAAAAAAACGATGTTGTGGGTGCGAGGTTGGTTTAAGCTAATACCCGCCCATACCCACCCAAAAAACCCACAGATTATATACCATTAGATAAAACTAATCCTATCCGTCCATTATGAAACCCTAATACAAGTAAATGGGATAGCCGATAACCCTCATTCACTTTCTACACTCTTCTCTCTCTGTTCAGCCTCTCCTCTTCTTCCTCCTCAGTTCTTCTTCTTCACCGACAATTACCAGAAATCTTCACCAGAAATCGACAACAACAACTTTGAATCTTCATTAGAAATCGACAACAATTGAAAAATCAACAGATTCAACACTTAATCTTCATCTGTGAACTTCCTAGGTATGAATATTTTGGGGGTTTTGGTTTTTTTTCTCATTTAATCAAGGAGAATAGAAGTTACTCTAAATACTTGAATATAAAGCGGGTTTAAACCCATTTAAACCCATACACGCCCAACCCGTAGTGGGCGGGTAACAAAACCCTCCCGCTGTTTGTGGGTACGGGGTTGATTATGAAAAAAACCCCGTAATCTGTGGGTGCGAGGTTGATTTTAGCTTATACCCGCCCATACCCGCCCATGTGCAGCCCTAATACCACCTAACACTGCTGGTGTTTAATCTACCATTCTATCAAGTATATAAGGGGTTTACAAAGTGACAAGGTCACAATTTAGAGGGGTGGTAAAATAATTTATGGAAACTTAGGAGGACTTAGTAATGTGCGCTAAAAACTAAATATAGGATACAATTGAGGTTGTTTCTATGGTTATCAGGATTTTTCGGGGGCTACAGTCATGGTTAGTCAACCCCTGGCTCCGCCTTCTAGACTTCCAATGAAGAGACTTGTATTAGATTAAGTTGACCTAGGAAAATTGATTAGAAACCCGAATAGCCTGGAACAGATGGGAAATGCAGTGGTTACATAGATAGATGAACACAAATGAAGATAACAAATATCAGCTTAACATATTTTGTACACTGACTATAACAACAGGAAGATGAACACAAGGTTAATGGCAGCAAAATGAGTGAGATGTGGTATGTGCTAGAATTGGATTGTTACACATTACTGTTGTTTTGAGGTCCAGGGCGTGGATCAAATAGGTGTCTTTGCTGTGGGCTTCCAGTGACTTTAATGAGGACATAACATGTAGTTCTCCCATCTAATGCAGCAAATCCCAAAGATGAGTCAGTTGGGGATTTTCTTGTTAAGCTCGACTCTTTCACCCATCTATTTGAAGAAGTAGAATTATCATATCTGCAAGAAAACAATTCCCCAAATTATGATTTTGCTAGTGAATTCAGTAGCAATAAACCATATTTTGTGAGATAGCTAATGTCCCTAAGCTTTGATCTATCTACTTATTCATTTCATAATTCTGCATATCTGTGAAATTTTAACTCGGTCTCTCAAGATTTGTGTTTCAAAAGGATCTCTCCCTCAATTTTTTTCTTTTTATAGGTAGGGTTAAGGTATTACGGTAAATATGGATTTATATTTACCATTTATCATGTGGATAAGGGCAGGTAGAGTCATGACTCACTGTTTGACAGGGTGGATATAGGATCTGTAAGTGCCTCAGTTTTGAAAACTAGGACTTACATGTCCCAAAATGAGTTTGAGAAATCAAAAACTGTGAATTGTAGTTGGTGGAAAGAATGCCATTGCCCTCTAATGAATAAGTTGGCAAAAATTTACATTCTGATATCCAAACTCAAATAAACACAAACTTGAACCCTTTTCTTTTCCTACTTGTATGGTGTACATAAATAAACTTGACAAACTGGCAAAATAACCAGTTTAGCTCATTGCCAACAGTAAATCAGTAATTTCATTGCTGAGATGAAAACCGACTGACAAGGCTAAGAAAATATACCATGCGTTGTAATTTCATTGGCAAGACTAAATCACTTTCCACAGTATGTCTTAACTGTTCAATTGTTTCGCCACGTTAACTAGAATTTTAAGATCACTCGGCGAACAAAAATTGTGTTCCATTTTGTAACCACTGCAATGCGCTGCAAGGAGAGCATTTCCTTCTGCATTATAGTGTGCAAAACCCAGCAACATTCTGTTTGGATTTCTCTTAGTGTTCTTGTAGTACAAAGAATTACAGCAACCCCCAAGGGATAAATTCTATCTAACTAGTGAATGCTTGTAGAAGTTTCCATCTAAGTCTAAACCAATGAAACTTAGTTCATAATGACATCTTTCTTTTGCTTCAAACTTCAACTCGGATTGTAAGATTTACTTGTCAGATGCCTCCCACAATGCCTGCAAAAATGGAGAATGACAAAGGTCAGGTTAGTAAAAAAAGGGTAATACTATAAAGAACATGGGGCGTAAGAAAACAATCTGTGCATTTCTAGTCAACCCCAAAGTTTGAAGGGAAAAAGTTTACTTTTTGAGGATAGTATCTCAAATTGGCTATGAGGTGTGGGACAAAAGTAGTCTTATATCATTCTACTACACTACACACCTGTATGAGTCATAACTCGTGTGCGACCGAAGATGCCAGAAGCTTTCCATCACTGAAATTACCAATTATGAGATCTGGCTTCCCTTCGATTCGGCGGCAAGTTCTTTTGCAACATCATATCAGAGATGCTATAAGCTATATTTTCCGGAATAATGAAATCATAACGTATGGTACTTGAACTTGGCTGATAATGATTGTCTACCTCGTGTATTGCTCGAGTAAGGCCAGACTTCAAGCCTAGAGATCCACCTACAACGCCCTTTTCATTCTTGAAGAGAGCTCGAAGAAGGATAAAATTGCAGGTTCTGGTGAGTATGTTCACCTGATGTTTGACTCACAGCTTATCCTCCAGAGCTTAATTTCTTAGCCCAACTGCCCAGTTGAACCGCTGAATTTGTTTTAGCAACACCCCAATGCATCAAAAAAGTGATGTTTTCTCCACAAGATAACAACATCGTTCATATAAGAATGCTTATGACCATCAGATCAATACAATAAAAATTAATCTTCCTTCTTTTTAAGAGGTTAGGAATCTAAACAAACTTCAATACCAGCAGGAATTGAGTGGACATATACAACCAAGCAATCTATTTGGCACCTAAGTAGTAACAACAATATCTGTCAATAAATCTAAACTTAAGCAAATATATGCATATAGAAATAGTCATGTGCTAAACTTGTTCATCTACTAGTTACCAGATCGTAGTAAAAATACTAATTGAGTTTGACATGAGTATTTTATCTTTTTAACCATAAAAACCCACTTTTAACTGTAGAAACATGACTAACGAGAAGAGATGTTTCTACACAATAATTTGACCAAAATAGGAACCGGAATGTAAGAGTAGCATTAGCAATGTGCCCACTAAATAGTAACTGGAATATGTAGTACTGATTCTTGTCAGGCAGTTCCAAATAAAAAAAAAACATATGTCCATTACTTCACTTCATTTGTTGGGTGTACTTCTTCAACTTCATTTTCATTAATAAATAGCTCATCAAAAGTATACACCACAATATTTCGAATTGAAATTAGCAAAAGCAAATAAATAAATCCGCAAATTGAATCAGAATCAAACAGTTAGCGACAATACTGACAACAACTCAGGACTACATACCACTACTGGAGTGTTCAGTCACTTTGCCATCAGACTCTCCTTCAGCATCCGAATGTTCAGTCTGAGCTTGCAACTCCGCCGCATTCGTTGAACTACATACCATTATCATTATTGCATCAGAAGGGTTAGCAGAATTTCAAAAAAAGGGTTCAAATCAAATGTTCAGAATTAACCAAATCGACAAACAAATTTCATGGTCACTGATTACCCTATTGTCTTGTCTGTGGGAATGTCTTTATTTTCCGGCCCAAGACTGAAACTTATCCAATTTCTCCTTCACTTCTTGAAAAGCCTTTCAATATTCTTCATCCGGTTGTCCAAGTGTTTGAGAAAGCCTTGAATATCTTGAAAAACTCACCAATGACTTATTGAACGCTTCAATGAGTGCTTCTGTTGTGACTTCGTCGACACACAACCCCCAATTGAAAACAACAGTTCCCATAGAAGATATGTTAACTTAAAAAAAAAAAAAATCAAGCAACAAGAAAAAAAAACATGATAATCTTGATATGGTGCAGTTAAAAGGTTAAAATTTTATTAAAAAGAAGAAAGAGATACAAAAAAGGAATGCACCAAATAGTCCCTTCCTATAAAACAAAGTTTCACAGCATCTTCATTCACTTGCCGCCTCTCAGCCTCAGCTATGACAGCACGAAGCATCTCTAAGGTCCTTTGAAGCCTTTTCAAGTCATCTTTTGCACCCCATGCCAGACTAATTTCTTGAGAAACGACAGGAATCAACTTGGTTAAGATTTCTGTTACACCATTGGTAAGAATCCATTCAATTACCATAGTAAGATACTTGAATTTCTGTTTTGGAAGATTTAGAAAAATTAATCAATAAGAGCACAAATTGAACAAATAAGAATAGTTGTAATTGATGTTAAAAGCTTGAAGTTGCCCAATACTCTAAGTTGAGCGAGGATATACCTAAGAATGAATGGATACTCACAAGTCGTGGTCAATACCTGTAAATAAATAGAAACTTCGTGGAAGTTTCCAATTATATTTTTGTCTTCCAAAGTCCCAACTTTAATCAGCCAATACTCATAGCGTATCCTTAATTACCGAAGATATTTTGTACGATAAGGTCTTTCTTACTGTACTAAGTTCACACTTGATGGCAATGAATTTTGAAGGGACAAGTAGTTTCCTAGTGGTAAAAAAGTGCATGCAGCAGGTAACAATCGGTACTGGTACAAAAGTTATATATTGATACTGAAGATGGTTGAAGACAATGAATGAGATGATTTTGAAAATCAATCCTTGCTGATATCTCTCTTTATTGTCCATCAGCCAATTTATGATTCTTCTTCTCAACCACACATTGAGTAGGGTTTCAGATAGTACTGGTCTCAGTTGGGTGAAATAGCAGTATGTACGATTAATTGTATATATAATTTGAGGCCGAAATACTGGCTCCAGAATGAAAGTTAGGCCAAAAACTTGAATTCTAGAGCTCCCGGTCCCCGGCCAATAGAAATTAAGAGTTTACATTTTATTCCGAATTGTTTTCTCTCTTCTCTCCGCCTCTCTATTGAGACTCTCTTTTAGGTCTTAATTCTTCGATCAGGAAACCTTCGTCAATACCAATACTAACTAGAAGAAAAAAAATTGACTTTCAAAAAAAAAGAAAAAAAATAGAAGAAAAAAGAGGAAGAAGATAGTTTTGATGACGGCGTGTGTGCCCGGCCTGTTTAAATGAGTTCAAGATAATGGTGAGACTCGTGAGAGTAAATCTACTATTTTTTTTTCTTGTAATTTCTTGATTTTCTAGGGTTTATTTATCCATTAAAGGTATAATTAAGTCGGCGGTACAGGGAGGTAAATTTTTATTCACTTCCTGCCTTAAATTGTGGAGCATATAAATTGTATACATCTTTTACTTTGTTTTGATTTGTTTGGAGGGAAATTTCATGATGTTTCAGATGTAGGTGTCGACCCTTTTCCTTCTTTGTGATCGACCAGCTAAATCACTTCCCTTGCAACTGTGCATAGAAGTAAATTTTGGGTTTCGATATTTGTGCCAATTTGTATAGGATGACAGGAAAGGTTGGACAAATGATATATGGAGATGGGTCTATGAAGAAAGATGGTGCAGCAGTTCAACACGGATATAAATTCCATGTACGTTATAGTCATAATTTTGAAGGTGATGGTATCATGTATAATGGATCATAAGCTTAGTAAGTCAGAGCCAGAGATACCTGTCTTACCTCTTAACGATGATTTCCTGAAATGGGTAAGTTTTATAGTTTATGCTACAAGTAAGTAGAATAATATTATTGGGATCTGCTTATTATATATACGAGTTCATTCTTTCTTTGGTTGACATTGAGCAAGGTTTTTTGTTTGCTTTGCTTAATTATTGTTTGGATTTTGTATCATTATCAGTTGGTTCACGAATGTAATGGTGAGAGATGGTTATTTCAATACTAACAAGCACAAGAAAGAATAAGTTGGTTTTGATTTTTAGAAAGTAAGCTATTGAGCTTCTGCAACTTTCCCTATGAATTTTGTTTCCCTGGGTTGGTGGAGCATGGTCGTTTACTAACATCACATCTATCTTAGTTCTGCTGCATCTTTTCATCTCTCCAGATTTGGCAGTAATAAGCTTCTTGCTCATAGTTGAAGTAGGCATCGTTCTCTTTAATTACTTCAGATGGACAACTGTGCTTAAACACTAGAGAAATGTTTAAGATTTTTTCTATTGGAAATTTGTTTGTTGCAGGTAGCTCGCATCTTCAAATGTTGTATATATGAAATATGGCTCGAGAAAGACCAGTGCCAGGCGTCGTTATCATTCATATGACCAGTCCTAATTGAACCGTGTTAGTGTTTCTATGTCTACTTTATAGTGCTCTAAGAGGCATTTGGATTCATACTAATCCAACTTTAGTAAGAAAAACAAAACAATAACAGCTAGAGAAATCGCTCGACGTTCACTCGGCATTTGCCACCACCACTTATCTGTAGTCTTATTCATGCAGTCATGAATCACCAAAGCATATCCTTTCAGTCCCCACAGCTTGAGGTTCCCGAGGCTTTTGTTTGTAGAAAACATGTACGTAATAATGTCCTTTCTTTGATGTATTGACTGAGCAAATAAAAATTCTGTTTGTGCAAGAAGTCCTAATATGCAACCTCAGGTTAAATAGAACATTCATATTGTCGCTTTATTTTTTGATGTTTGCAGGGTACACTTCGAATGTGCTAGAAATAGCCATGAAAGCTATCACAAATCTCAGTTCAAAAATAATGTTGAGTTAAGAATGAACTCACAGTAGTAGCTAAAACTTGAATTGCCAATTTATGTAAGTTGAATTCATACTTTTGGCCAATTCTTAGATGTAAAGTGTTTTATTTAACTAATAGGTAAAAGTTATTTTCCAAATTTTGTACATGCTGATTACAGTATCCCTTCCCCCTTTCTACAAATTTTGTAGGTGCTAATTAATTAGACTATAGGATTCTTTAAAATTAGAATTTGATTAATTAGAATTTGATGAAATCTCATAGTAATTTTTTTCTAACTTATGATATACTCAAGTAGAACCAGTTCCAAGCTTAAGAAAATTCAGTTCTATGTGGTTGACATTTGCAACTTGATCAAGAATTCCCAATAGGCTAGCTCTTATCAGTGAACAAATATGGGGTTTGTGAAAGTACATTTATAGAGGATATATATATGCTAAACTTCTAATTTAAACTCATTGATAATTACTTTTCATGGTTATCAGAAAATAGGTACGGCATTGAGCATGAATACACCTTGCTTCTTATCAAATGTGAAGTGGCCGTGAAGTGGCCTCCTAGTTGGAAAATTGGAGGATACCTCGGTCCTCATGTAACCTTGGCTGTACGTTTTGTGTCTCAATGTCTTTTAACCAGTTCGTTAATGAGTCAGCAACATTTGTAATTTCTTGCTCAGGGGTATAATTGGCAGCGCAACTTGGACATTAAATATCTAAAAATCCGCGTCTTAGAATTTTACAAATTTATATCGTTGGAAATCTTTTTAAAAGAGCTACGCAACGAGTACAAACAAGAATATCAAATTTTTGTTTTTAACGAAAAAATCGGAGGTGATCCTCATTTTAGGGAAATTATTTGAAAACTTGATACTTATCCATTATGCAGTCACCAAAAACGATGCATAACACATTCTGCAAACGCATAACGAATTATGCAACCATTTTTTCAACTGCATAACAAGTTATGTATCTGCATAACAAAGTTATGCATTTATAGCAAGTTATGTAACCATTGTTTTGGTTGTTTTTAGCCGTACATATAAAAAGTTGATGCATAATGCAGTATGCATCCATATTTACGGATGCATATCAGGTTATGCATTTATTTTCTCGATGCATAATGCATTATGTAGCCATATTTTCGGACGCATAACAGGTTATGCAGGTTTTATGGACTGCATAACAAGTTATGCAACAAATTTTGTAGATGCATAACAGGTTATGCATCCATTTTCACGAATGCATAACATGTTATGCAGACAGTTTCTCGACTGAATGACATGTTATGCAGTCATAACCACATCATCATCTTCTTTCATGTTTCATTAACTCCCACGCAAACCATTATCTTTCAATTATACGGGGGCTCTTGATCAAAATCATGTATTTACACCATCATCTTCTTTCATGTATTTACACCATCATCTGCAATTAAACCTTCTTCACAACTCATCCAGTATTTCTTATTCCAACTCAATTCACGGGTGAGAGTTTCATAAAAATCTGAAATTACTTTAAAGAACTCAAGCTATTAATTTTAGCCCACAAAATGTTATTATTTGTCCCCATAAATTTGTATAAGAATTTTTAAAGCCCCCTCTATAAGTTTCCTGGCTCCGCCACCCAGTTTACGTATGCACTTGAATGGATTCCTTCGTTAACCTTGACATGATGCTAGTAACGATCTCATCTGGAGTGTAGGTGGCCATTGAGTGAGTCTTAGCCCGGATTCATTTACATGATTTGAAGCAATTTTTAGGGTTAGTTTTCTTTTTGGTGTTCAATGAAATTTAGGAACATTTGATTTGAAACGGGCTGACACTGTGCTTGTAACCCAAGTCGGGCTGATGTTGTGCCTCGTCTCATCGACCACTTAGTGTTCCAATATAAGAAGATGCGTTAATTATGGTTTCAGTTCATGAAAAGACCACTTCGAAGTTGAAACACTCGAACCAGTTACGGCGGCCCACAACTTGCCATCAACATCTTCTTCACCACCATCACCACCACTTGATGAATGGTTTTTGTGTCTCATAAACCATGGAAGGAGGAAGAGATAAAAATGGTTGAATCGGATATGAATCGGTGTGAGCGGAATCTTCATATGTTTCCAACAGGAAGCTGTTCATCATTTCCAATAAAGGATTTATTGCCTGTGCTATCAGGGAACGAGGTCCTTTAGAAAAGAAAAGCATGATCATGATATCAATGGTTTAAAGCTAATCGAAGATTCAAAATCAGCAGAAAGCTCTTACTAAATCTGACAAACAACGGTGATACCAGATTCCGCAATAAACGGGGTTTTGTGATGCAGTACTCTAAACACAAAATTGGTTAAAAAGACCAAAATCAACAATTCCGGGATGAAATGGACAGTTAGATTTTGATACTGTTTAAATGGACAAAAATGTAAAAATAGGCAGGATATAACCACTTTCATCGTGCCTATTTTCAAATATTTTTTCTTATTTTTAATTTACACAGGATGTATCCAGTAACCAAATATGAAACTATAAGAGTGAGAACGGAGGATTCGTGTTTACTCTTCAATCAACAGAGGATGCTGTTATAGCTATGGAGCTCCTTGGAAATTCAAGAAATATTAATGTGGAGTAAGGATATAGATGCAATTGATGTTGCTCAAACACCAAACGGGATAGCTAAATTCAACTAAACGCAATTGCTGGAGATGATCCTGGATAGTGTGGTGATCTTGAGCTGATAAATTATGAAAGGGAGCAGAGAACGTATGCTACTGCAGCTAACAAAACACGAGAAACTTGGAAAGCGGGAATTGCGCTAGTACCTGTGCAAGTTGAAGAAGAAATTGGAATCTGAGCATTCCTGTCATCAAAAGCATTCGTAAGTATTAATCTTTATGTACCCGGTGGGTAATTTGTGGATGTCTGCAACCATCAAATGAGAAACAAACATGAAAACAGGTTTTTTAGGTGTCCTTGGAGTGAGATTGGGAATTTCAATGACTTCCCAAAACTGATCTTTTCAAGTGTGAAGCAATGTGTCTAAAGTCTTGGATCGGTAACTTCTGATAGAGAATAATTCATATTGGTGCAACCTAAATGTACTCTATTCAGGTGGGCCTTACCAAATGTTGCATCCGTGTTATAACTAAATTTGCTTGCTTTTATTGCGGCCCTTGGTACACTTTCTTTGATCAGTTGTATATCACACAAACTATATGTTTCTTCTTGAAATAGTTCCGAGAACATAAATTATATCATGGCTGCTATTTTATGCACAGACGTATAAACAAACAACCGTGATTTGTGGCACCCATCTTGAGTGCATCCCCATCCTTACCTGGCATCCAGCTAAGCAGTCCAATTGGTTTATCTTTTTTTCTTATCTATTCTTAGTTTTCTCAAGGAGATCAAATTATTTTTTCCAGATAGAAGAATCGATTTGCACGGCAACGGTGAAAGCCATATCTAAAAATTTTCGTAGATGAGACGAACTGCGGGATAAAAGAAATTTAACAAAACAGATAAAGTAAAAAGAAAGAAAAATCTTTCTCCTTAGAGAATTTTTCATTTTTTTTAGAACGCGAAATTGGGGGATATAAAAAGGAATTGGGGATAGAGGAAAAAGAAAAAAAACTTGATCCAAATATTAAATTGGGGTCACCCCTTATCTAAGTATTTTTTTAAATCCTAATCTATCCCTCACTAATCAGGTTTAGTGGTTAATAATAATTAATAAAAATCTTAAGTATTTGTTAATGATTAGTGTGTATTTTTATTAGAATTTGTGTGAGTGAGGTGAGAGTATAAGGAGAAAAAAAAATATTTGAGAGGGATTTTTTTGTGAAAATGGAGGATGATTGTGAAGAGAGAATTTGAAAAAGGTTGAAAATTTGATTTTTTTTTCTTTGAATCCACCATTGTTGCAGCTGAAAAAGCTCGGTGCCAACATGGTATTTAACCAAAAAACCATGACGGCATTTGCTGGAAATTTTCATAAATCGTTTGCCACTATCTGGGGTTTTTTTTGTCGTTACAAAATTTTCTGGTTTTGATCTTCAAAACCTATTTTTTTTGTTCTAATCAGTCCACTTCCGGCACAGTTATCTAATTTTCGAGCATGCCGGCACCACTTTCGGCATAATATGTTTCTTAAATTTCTATACCGGCACATGATGAAAAATATCAAGAAAATTGATTTTTTTTTCGCTTGACTACCGACATTGATAGGTTGTTCTCGAGTATGCCGGCACCATTTTCCGGCATGGTCTTCATAAATTCTGGCATGGTCTTCATCACTTCCGGTATTGTAAAAAAATGCATTTTGAATTTTTTCTGGTTTTAATCAGTCCACTGCCGACACTGTTAATTAATTCTCGAGCATGCCGGCACCGGTTTCCGGCATAGTATGTTGCATTAATTTCTATGCCGGCACATGATGTAAAGTATCCAGAAAGATGATTTTTTTTTCACTTGACTACCGGCATTGATAGATTTCTATCGAGCATGCGGTATTTAGTTACGGCATTGAATGTTAGTTACTAAGCATGCCATCACCGTTTTTCGGCATGGTGTTCATCAATTCCGGCATGGTGTTCATCACTTCCAGCATGATCTTCATCACTTACGAATTAAAAAATAAAAATCGTTTCCAAAGTGAGGAGCCGGCAGAGAAGGAGAAGAGAATTTTATAGGGAGTGGGGAAAGTTTAGAATTTGAAAGAGACTGGAGAATGTTTGGGTTTCAAAGCTCTAACCCTAAAAGAGATTTAGTATTCACATACCCCAAAAACACTCCTTAACAGACACCATGGGTTGGGGGAAGTAATCAATATCCCCCAATTCCTTTTTATATCCCCAATTTCGCGTTCTTCTTTTACAGTTCTTCCTGTTTGAACCGTACCTTAATACTCTCTCAAGTGATCAATAGTTTTTTCGAAGTTATCATGAAAAGAGACCCATTTTTCGCATTCAGGTTGTAACAAAATTCACCCATAAATTGAAAATCCAACATGACACCCCAAAATTATCTATTTAGTTTAATTTTGATCCAGAAATTGAAGGACTAAACTTGATTATATTTTTCTTCTCTCAATTTTGAATAATTTGTCCTTACCCTTATATACCCTAACTGTGTTTCTTGGGTTTGTTTTCATGGTAAAATTATACTGTTCAAAATCTGATCATGACTGGATTGTGGGACGATATTTTCCCCTAACATCTCTCTGAACTTCCATTAGAGAACTTATAAAAGTGACAGAGAAAACATAAGGGGAAAAATGATGCGAGGGAAATAGACGTGTTCATGTGGATATGCCAGTTATGGGTGGTTGCATTGGGTGCACAAAAAATGGGTGCCACAAATCATTTTCGATAAACAAATGGATTTGCTTCAAGGTACCTGACACATAATTATTCTTAAAATTTGGGCGCTGAGGAAAAGAAAGTGACGACGTATGTGACATGATTGGACGGAATTTTAATTGAGAATCCTCCTGGGAAACTTGTTGTGTCTACACCAATATAGATATCTCGCCTCATCCTTGGATCTCGTTTCAAGGTGGGTACATTGTCAGTGATATAGTTAACTGATTCTAATGACTTCTCCTCCCATTACTAAGTCTTGCTTTTTTAGTTTCATTCATTTTGTGATAATTTTAACTGTTTACGTAATTCTATGTTTCGACTTTGGAGTCTTGTTTGACTAGTTAGAGTCTGCGTTTGTACTAGTGTAACCAGGTAAAATTTAATGGCCACCACGTACACTAGGAACTTCTTGAGAATGTAGAACATTGTTGGAAGAAAAATATCTGGAAAATAGAACAGAGGGATGTTTTATTCCTTCGTGCTTCATAAAATTGGATTAGAAGATCACAATGAAACGGAGACTTATCATGATTTTCTCATTATTAGGAAATTTGTCAAACGAATACATAACTTTTTCGTTTTTTCTGGTTTACAACTTTATAAGACTTCAATTAGAGTAATTTGTTCGTCATGTGTTGCTAGGTTAAATGAATTACATGCATTTTCGGATTGATCAGTAATTTGCTCGTCATGTGTTGCTAGGTTAAATCAATTACATGCATTTACTGCTTATGCTTGCACAATGAAGTTCAAATTTTTTGTGGAGCTTACTCAATAAAATAATATTGGGGTTTTGTCGTTCGATATTTATGTATAATTTTGGTGACCCCAATGGGAAACATTGTTGCAGAATGTGAAGTAGAGTTTCCCGTAATTGGTCCAAGTGGTAAGTGTGGGCACGATGGAGTATATGCTTAATTCAAGCGGAAGATGAATTAAGATTTCATTGCTTCCAAATATGTTGCGGTATGAGTTGTCTAATGTTTTAGTCAAGTTGCTTTGGACAAACCTATGTCAGTCGTGCCGTCAAGCATTGTCCAGCACTTAGATGGGATTCTTTTTGTAGATCTTTATTATTTCTGCGTAAATTTGGAGCTCAATTAGTAGGGTGTTGCTAAATTCATAACAGATAAGTATGAAATTGATGGAAAGTTGCTTATGGTTACTTCTCACAAGAGTTAATAAGAAATTTTATGAATGGCACAGGTACCCATTGCAAATTGAAGTGTAAGTGGAAGATTTATGCAATCTTTGTTGATTTTGACAAGGAAGTGGAGGAGATGAATATAGGCATCCCAACCAGATTTCATCCACTCATTGTGTCATAAAGTCATCTAGTGAACCAGAAGTTGTCATAGCAACTGGCGCTCTCAAAATAACGGGCATCTCATACGACCAGCAAGCAATCCTTCATATGGTTGATTTGGATATCAATCGGCATGAGCGGAATGGAAATGGGGTCTTCATATATAGTATTCGTGCTCCATTGGAAGAGTATGTACTAAAATCGTTTCCCAAGTTTTGTTTTTATTCACTAATCTCAATTAATTAATTCATCCCTCTTTTAAGTTGGAATAAAATCCTGCAGTTCTGAGTTGTTAAATCAAATTTTTGATGAATGAATTAAAATGTTGAGAAATAGAGGGTTTTTGAGATTGAGGGATTATTAGTCGGCTTCCTGAATGAATATTCAATTTTTATTTACCTAGATTCAGAGATTCATCTTACTTCATTGTTTCTGAAACAAAGTAGTACAAGTAAGATTTTAATTTCTTGTTTTTTTTTGTTAACATTTTTGAGAAAGATTTTTATTTTCCTTGTAAAGTGCAAATTCATTTCTGACTACATTTTCAATCTTCTTTCAACAGATCCAATGAGGGCTTGGAGAAGTAGAAGCCGCCCAGGAATTGCTTATGCCTTCTTCTGCGGATCTGGATCCACATTTTTTGATATTTTGCAGATGTCAATGTTATTTTACCCACAACTCTTTGTTTTGGGTTTCTTTCTCATCAATTCTAACAAAGGATAAGTCGGTAGTTGTTGTCTTTGTTCCCACAAACATCTTCATGAGCATGAACGAGTAAGTATTAAAGAACTACTTCTAAAAATCAGTTTCAAAATTGGTTTTTCGTAACTAATTTTAGTTAATTCCTCTCTCAGGGATTTGGCGTCTGGAGCCTCAGATGATGCTAGTAGAATCTATAATGATGCTGCTCATAGGCAGGAGTTGCATGGTATTGGTGTTGCTCAAGCGGATGAATTCTATTGATGTTGCCTAAAGGCACCACACAGGATAGCAGAAGACAACATAACACAAATGCTGAAAATGAGCTAGAAATCAAGAACTGGACTACTACGTAGTTGAAGAAGGAAATGGAATTTGAAGTGCACAAGTATAAAAGAGCAACATTCTTGTCAGCAAAACCATTTGTAAGTACTAAGAAATTCAATCTCTTTGCGGGTAAAATTGGTCTTGCTAGTATTGTGCACCTGGTCACTGCTACATGAATATCTAGCCAAAACCAAATGACTAGGTCATTTGAGATTTGGATTTCAAGTATACGCTTTTTTGACTTCTAGATCCGGAAAACAGACATGAAAACATGTCTGTTAGGTGTCCTTAGTGTGAGACTAACCAAGGATTATGTTTCTAGTTTGCAACATTGCTCAAGCTCAGCCGCGTTGTTAATTCTCTAAAACTTGATCTAGAGCATAAATATGCGTGCTTTATACCCATGAATATAGCTGTCAACATCCAGCTTATTCTAGAGGAGATTAGGTTTCATCGAAGAATTCATTTTGGTTCTGTACCTGATGCGTTGTGTAAGCGTTTCAGAGGTAATACACAATCTACATTGGGCTCACATGCCAAATATTCCATATCAACTGAAAATCCGGATAGTCTTAGGAATACCCATTAAAACTAACGGTTTCATCTTAACTTTCGAATCTGTATGATGCTGTTTGCTTCTACGAAATAACCAAACTTTGACTAACTGCTTCAGGAAATCATGAACTCATGTAAAATTTCCAAACCGTGAATTTTTCACATAATTCTCTCGTGCATTTGTTCATAGCCTTGTTAGGTACTTAGATCAGATGGGGGTGACATGGACTCTCAAACTCTTTTGCGGACAAACTTTAATTACTGGGAACTACAGTCTTCCAGATACCACAACAATGGTTCTGAATCCAGATTACTATAGGTAAGTCTTTGTTGCTGTCTATTGGACATGTGATTCATCAATGCTCATGCTCTTCGTTCTTCTATGTATAACAATGTTCTCAATTAACATATCTAACAGTCATTTTTATTTTTATTTTTTAACCAGTGCTCTTGTTTGGCACCTGGGAAGAGCGTATTATCCACCACCCTCGATGTCTCCATACTTGCAATCTCGTAGTTCCAATATGAAGATGAAGCTCTACCTAAAAAATGTTAAAAGTTTCCTTCTCTTTTTCTAGCTTTATATTTCAACCTCTCCATACTTGTCTTCTTTATAGTTTCATCATTTGTGTGTCCCTTACATATCAAGAAGCCCTTTGGTTAGATGTCATTCCAAACAAGGTCCTTTGTAACATCGCTACTACAGGTAATCAAAACTAAATTCTGTGTATGATTTTTGTACCCATGTAGTAGTCGTGCGAATATGCATGCCTCTCGTAGAACCTGCTTGGTAATTAGAAGTAGAAGGGCTTCAGTGACTGTCATGGGAATAGTAACGAGTCAAAGTAGCATTTACAAAGAGAAAATCAAGTGGATGCAAAATGGTGCCAGTGCCACAAAACCGACGCATGCTTACATTGCAAGGGTGGTTTATGTCATTTACCTTAGAAAAACCCCAGCATTTTGAAGGGGTGTACTTATTATCTTGTGTATCCTTCAATGATTTCGGTGTCAATTAGGATCTCAATTGTTAAGGTCTTGTACTCCATTGATGTACAAAATGCTCATACACTGGGAGATCATGAGCCTCATCATAGGTGTTCCCCATTTTGCTTGCAAGTAGGAACCTGAAGTTTCACTTCAGCAGTATGTATAGATACCACAAAGTAAAGCCCAATGACAAGACCCATATATATTCAAGGGCAGCTACAGTAATTTCATTTGCACCTTAAAAACCTAAACTTATCCTCTCAAAAGTATTTCATTTCTTTTCTGTTTGATTGTTGCCTTCACTTCATTCTCATATATATTAACATAATTCAACAATCAAACATTTCGGTTATCTCATTCCTGCCCAAAGTTCTTGAAAATGGTAAATTTTAGTGGGTCTCGAATTTCTTGTTGATATCAATGACTAAGGATTTGTAAATGCACGCCAGTGGCAATAGGGATCCACATGAGCTACTGAAGCTCATAGAGATTTTGAATACTCAGAACTACAGTTACTGCAAGAATAATGGGAGCAAAAAACCAGAGAGTGAAGTTGCTACATCTGATCCAGGCAATTAGCAAATCAGGGGAATTCGTGACAAGGATTTTCTAAGGTGTTTTTCGCAGTTCTTTCTTTAATTTAGCATCCTCTTATTTTGTTCTTCAGACTTTTCCCTGTATACTAGAGACCTGAACGTTATGCTATTTTATCATTCTTTTGTCTTTGGCAAAACAAGGGTAACATTATCAGGAATCATTTGAACTGCAGAACCTGGAGTGACTGCGTTACACCCAAGAAACTTTCGGAAATGGTGGAGTATGTTTATAGATTGAGGTGGAGTTTTCAGACCTCAACGGGGTTATGATAGGGAGACTATTGCTTCCAATAATACTGCTAGCTAGTGGGTGTGCAATATTTTGGCTGAGAAAGGAAATCAACTCGATGGTGTTACATGTGCGACACTTAAATGTAGGCACTCTTAAACTGGGCATGGCACTCTCAGTCCTATATTACTTTCAGATTCTTTCAATTCTCCGGGTTCAACAAATTTCATTGTCTGATTTCCGATTTCAATATTGATATCATAGTAAGACCCATTGCTTTACAGTAGGTGTACACTATAATGAAATGAAACCGGCCAGGGTTCATAATTTCAGATCTAAAGCCTAAGATGTCTAATGTAGTCCAAATTCTTTCTTTTTACGTTGTTTATCTGTTCTGTTTCGATTTTTGTTATTGAACTTTTTTGTGTAATCAAATATTCAGAGTTGATTTTCAGATTTTGTCTAGTGGCTGAAATGTTTGATTGTTGCATTCATTTCATTCTCGTCATCTACCACTCTCCATTAGCCTTTGCCTATAGAGACCCTTTAGTTAAATCGTAAGCTTAACTTGCAAGTTACCGGTTCCTAAGATGGTCATAGGACACACAATGCTGCTGTGTGGCTGCCTTTCCTCAGGTAAATGTTGAGTGCGAATGAAACTATCATACAAACCAAGTTCAATACAATTACAGAAATGAGATATCTTATCTTGCGCTCGGTAGAAATTTCTATAGAAAATTGCCCAAATCTATTTAGTACCCTTCCTCTTCCCCGCTCTGGCTACGATGCCCCTTTCTTTTTCTAACTCTTATATAAACTTAAACCCTGCCCCCTCCAAATCCCGGCAAAACATTCATTTTTTGAGAAAAAATAGGAAATTAACTAAAAAAAAGTTAGTTAAATACTTTTGTAATAAAACTGTTTTTCACTTTATTTTTTACTTTATATACGATGTCAAAAAAAGAAAAGGGGTCACATACTTTGAGTATGCGGCCCGACCACATCGTAGCCGCACCGTTCCTTCCCTTGGCTTAAACAAATTTCCTTTGCGAGAAACTATGTACTTGAGTGGTTTAGTGATGCCGAACATTGAAAAACCCTAAAGTAGACGTGGCTGAGTAATTCTAATTCATTGTTGCATTTTGTATGTCTTTCAAAGGTCTCATAGACTTGTATTTCTAGTGGCACTGGCAGCCACTATGACAATCTAACCTTGGCTTTGGTCAGCAACAAACTAAACATTTCCTGCCCATTTTTAA
Organism: Papaver somniferum; assembly: GCF_003573695.1. Classification (NCBI taxonomy): domain Eukaryota; kingdom Viridiplantae; phylum Streptophyta; class Magnoliopsida; order Ranunculales; family Papaveraceae; genus Papaver; species Papaver somniferum. The sequence continues at coordinate 10,398,538 of NC_039366.1, forward strand.
AACAACTTGAATAAGTCAAATCTCAATCACCTCCCACGGTTGGAGAAATCTGCAAGGTAAACTCTTTTGATTTATTATTTTCTTATTTTGGCCATACTTCAATATCAGAACTTTGTTTCTTTAAGCAGATTACTACTTACATCAACCTTTTTCCCTTTTTCAGGACACATAGTGAACAGAAAGAAGTCAAAAATCTGCGCAGGTTTTTCAGATAATGTGGATGCGGACAACCCTTCAACTCAAACCTGCTACTGGTTCAGCACCAACAATCTATGCGTCACCGCTGAATGACAGACAATGAACAATGAATGACCCAAAATGGTAATAATGTTAGTAAAAGTAGAAATTTATTAGAGATGACGCCAGCAGACAGGATCATGTGTGAAGAATATGCATTTGGATGATACATATGTTGGATGTTCTTCAAAATTTTAGAGCTAAGAGGTGGTCATGTCTAATCTAGATCTCTAGAGATAAACTCCTGCCTCGTGGTCTTATGCTAGCTTTTCTTAGGAAAGACCGTTAGTGAGAGTTTAATTTACAAGGTATCCTTTTGGTTGTGTAAGCTGGTCATGGAACACGAAAATACTGCTATTAGATGTAACAATCCACGATGAATTAGAACTGAAAGTGGATATCCTCAATTTTAGCATGTAAATGAGTCCCATAAAAACATTTCAATCACTTTTTTTTTTTTTTCAGAAAACGCCATTCCATAAAACAGGGAAACTCAAATAACTCTTATTACTGCTGAGGCAAGCATATCTTAGCTTTATCTCTATATTAATGTTGTGGCTCGATCAATGTGTATTATTCAATGAAACTCAAGGTTCAATCAAAATTTATTGGTTTCATTCACGATTTTGGGTCATTATACAATGTTATGATCCCTGCTGATAGATTTTGAGTCACAGACGGTTCAGATTTGGAGCCATTATACAAATTATGATTCACAAATGGCAGGTTTTAGGTCACATGCATATAGTATGCTTATGAGCATTCATCTTAAGCAATAGTAACAAAAACTACTGAACCTAAACTATGCCCAAGTATCTACAAATTGGGATTCTTCATCATGCGCTCAAAGGTTTATCAGGACGATATGTACTGTCCTTACATGCCAAATTGTTGCGCACCCACTTTGGCAACTTATCTTTGGGAATTTGTTTGTACAAAACATAAATACGCATTGGCTTAGTAGCAAAGCTGTTGTTGACTTGTATATTATTGATACTATACACCAGTGAAGTGTAAGGCAGCCACTTGGGAAATGTGACCATTTCAGGCTCCTTTTTCAAACCAAGAACCAAGCACTACAAGGATATGATAGTCAAATCTCAAAAATTTCCAACCGTTGGATATTTTTTTCTTCTTCACATTATGTGTATGCCCTAAAGCATTTGGGACCCTAAGTAAAACACATCTTCTTCAGCCGCCGTCTACATCATTTTTTGTTGTTCATTTTTCTTCTTTCAGATCTAAAAAAAAAAAATCACTCCATATTCTTTAACAACGATGGATTCTTGGTGAATTTCGTCATCTCTTCACATCAATCTTACTCTTACTAATTACTATCATCATTCCTATGAAACTGAACTGCCAGTAGATGAAACCCTTTGTCTAGTTTGTCCATTCACTAGCACAATGATTTCTCCTCCCACAACTCAAATTTTAAACTTATGAATCATCTGGTACTGGTAGATGGAAATTCCATTGTTCATGGTAAGGTCTTCATTTATTTATTTTTTGGGGTTTTTCATTACTTGTCTATTTGTCTGAGTTTAGGCTCATCAATTTTTTTTTGTTACATGTCTTCCCTAATTTGTGTTTCCGAGTAAGCTATTCCAGAAAATTGTTGACAGCTTTTCAATTTTATGGGATATTTTCTGGTTTTGAGTTTTCACTTGTTGCTTTCTAGCTGAGTGTAGTTGCAATGTGTAGTAAATAATTGCATGAGTAATTGAGAAACTCTTAGTTTGAAATTGTAATCCACAAATTTTAGAACCCATAATAAAAACTACGATTCTGGTCACATTGATAGATTCTTTTTTGGTCCTTTTGATTTATATCAAGTTGTATTGAGTATTCGCATCTTTCACACTTTTGGCACTAGAATCAGAACTAGTATTTCAAAGGTATTCTTTTGAGTTAAAACTTTGAAGAGCAATTTGTTCATCTCATTTTCATAACTTTGGATTCTGATATGAAGGATGTCTACATACATGATCACATATCAGAAACAATATGTAAACATTACAGCTACTTGGATTCTGATATGCAGGATGTCTACTCATCAGAGTTGATCATCTACAATTCAGGAGCTACTTAGAAAAAACACACCCATCCACATAAATAAGGTTTAACTCCTCCCCTGCTTGTTTCATGTTCTGGTTATGCATTACAGCTCTTCTAGTACAAAAATCTTTATAACTTCATCTGTCTTATGCTTTAATATGCAGCATCGTCAAGGGAGAGTGGTTAACTAGGGAAGGATAAGCTTACTGGTAAGAATGGGAGAGGATTCATCAACTACTGTAAGGGTGATGGGACCCTCTGTAGTCGTCCCAGTCAGGAAAAGCACTCCAGGAAAACTAGCGCATGGTATATATTCGATCCTAAACTAAATATCTTTGATGGTTAGCTTATTACTTTCCAACTTGAAATCCCTGGCTTTAACTTGTTTAAATTTTTCACCAGAGAGTTATCCTAACTAATTAGAATTACATTAAGCCAGATTCCTTATCTGTGTCATTTCTATACTCATACTTATTCAGTTGTAATGGTGGTTGCAGGTGAAATGACCTATCATTCAAAACATGAAGAGCCAGAAATCTCAAGGTGGTGCATTAGAGTAACAGATTACTGAAATCCAAAGAGGAATATCATATAAAGGTCTGTTGAATATAAATTACCAAATAACTTAGTGTTGTACGATTTGTGTAAATCATAGGCATTACTAGTACCTCTTACTGTTCTAGAACATTTGATGTCAATGTATTTGGCTAGTAAGTGAAGATGTTAATTTGTTTGAAACCTTAGGGTTGGCAACTTCAAGTTTGGGGACATCTTTAAAATTGAAATAATTAATTTTGGGAACAAGGTTTAATTTAGTATTATGCACCGTTCTTGGACTATCAAGGATGAGTATGGAGATTCAAGGTCAGGTGAATCCGTATTTACAAAGACAGAATATAATAGAATCTTTATTTTTTATGGCTTGAATTTAGTTTCTTAGAAGCAGACTGCTTGAACTTCTGATAATCCACAATAACTCCATTAATTGGAAAGTTCAAGCCCTATTTGCTTCTAAGAAAGCAAAATCCAAACCTTAAAGAATCCAGATTTTGTTATATCTTGTTTTCGAAAATACGTGTTTACTCGACCTTACATCTCCAAACTCATCCTTAATAGTCCAATGACCCTTGTGTGAAGTACGAAAACAAACCTTATTCCCAAACTCGATTTTTTCAGTGTAAATATATATCTAAACTATAATCGCTTCCCCTTATCATGTTAGTAGTTACATCACCATTACCTTCTTGAGGCTGCTCAAGCTCGTCAAAAGTCAGTGGTGCATTTAGGAAATAAATAGAATTATCACTACTGTTTTATACATAAAACCTTGTCCAAATTTCATGTATTCGATATTCCAGCAGTAACAACTAAGTTCTAAATCCTTTCAGTACTCGATTACCCATTTTCCTTGCATCATCAATGACCATGAATCTTGGAAGGTGATGACTGCCTTCTTTTTCAGGCCCACCGTCACAACTCCTTGTTCAACCAGGAGTGGAGCCAGCCCATTATAAGTCTGTTGGCGTTGTTTATGTTTGTTATTGATTTTGTCCTGTTTGTGTTTTACCTGGTTTTGTCTACTTGTTGCTTCTTGTCCTTGTTTGAACCATTGTAGAAACAACACCCTATCAGTGACTAATGTCCAGTTGAAAATTAAAATTACACATGGAATAGATCATCTGTATTCTGCTGTTAACTGAATTTTACAGACGTCTTTTGAAACTAAATTCCCCTTGATTATTTTCCTCGACTCTTTTGTGTATTATGTTCTAATGTTAAGTATGTTCCCTGGGCTCTTGGATGCATGAATAAAAGTTAATACACTCATTTATTAGATGAATAGTTCATTAATGATTTGATTCATCAATTGAAATACTGTTCTAATATTCGAATTATATTTTCGGAAACCTGCATCCTATAGACTATAGCGAGGTATTGTTGTACCGTAACTTATTTGTCATGTAAACAAGTTGATGAGAAACTTCTGCTAGGGACGATGAAGATTACTTGTACATGAAGTGGACTTGGGCTTTCTATGTGAATTTAATTTAAGGTATCTTATCCTGGTAACTTAGAAGTTTATCCATCAAGTTAGATCAGGCATAGTTTGAAACCCAACACTTCCCGCTTAGTCCTTGTTGGGGTTTTCAGGATAAGGCTCGTAGAGGTTCTGAATTTGAGTTACATAATTTGATTACATGATGTTAGATTATGTCTTTGTTGATATCCGTGTGTCTTTTTTGTAAATTCTATGTGGGTTTAACGAGAAGCTAATTATACACATATGAAGAGATATAACCGAAAGTGAGGGTTTCTCGTCATAAAAGAGGCTGTAAGAACAGGTCATTGGGGCTAATGATAAAGCAGGAACATAATAGTAGAATAACAAGCCAATGAATGCTTAATGCTGTTTTAGCAGGTGAAGATCATATGATAATGATGTTAATATTTCTTATATGAGCATCTTTTGAGAACTTTGGTTGAAAAACAAAGTCATGCCCATATGAATCACATCTTGTTTTTCCTGCGCAACTTGAAATTACGAGGGATTAGATCCCAGCTTGTGGATAAGTGGAATAATGTAACATGCCTAGCCTATTGCTATTGGTCTATTACATTTCCCCGATAGTGTGCTTATTGTATCCGTCTGTTCCAGTAGTATATCTGTTATAATGTTACGGTTCTACCAAGTTAAACCCATCCGTGCATAAACACAGCTTTGATCTCCTGTGTTCACTACATTCCCTTGGCGTTTTCCATGAGTTTTCATAAGTGGTGGTCTGTATATTAAAAAAATTCAAATGTGAGGGTTGAAGGTGTCTATTAACTGTTTATCAACTACGTCTTGCCATTTATGGATATTTTGTTTCACATGGTTAATATGGTTTTCAAGTTCTCTAACCTGGGTTTTAGGTATGTCCATGCTGATTCTTTTTTCATAATGCTCCTAGTTACAGATATGCTTGTAGTTTACATGTTAATGGTTATTGACGACTAATGCAGTTGCTTTTAGGTTACATTTCTGTTGTTTTGGACAATTCTTGCTTGCTCACTCTCTCTGTCATTGTTTGCTGCAACTCAAGATTATTGACAGAACCTGATCGATTTCACTTTATTGACTGGTAGGTGTTGGATGATCCATAATCACCAGACTCGGACGACAAAAAGGAGGTATCATGCCATCATTCACGCTTATCTTTGAGTATTAGGACATTATTTTAGAGTTCCAGTTAGATATTTGTATAACTGATCCTATGATTTCACAGGCTCCATTCTTATGGCGAGATGATAAGAAGACCTCTATTTGCTTTACTCGCTGCTGAAGACTATTCTCTTTACGGTTCTGTCGAATCTTCAGACTTTTGCAGAAGACCTCCAAAAGGCCCAACAAGGCTTATTGGGGGATGTTCAATGTACATTACGGCAACATTTGAATCTCTTGTTCCTGATCATGAACGTCCATGGCTGAGGGCTATTGAATCCTCTCCTTCTATTCCTCATAGCTTGAACTATCCTATTTTTTGTTTCACATTTAGTCAAAAATGGACATTAATTACAAATAGTGAAACTAAGTAAGTAATTAATGGATGTGGTGGAAAACTATGTTTCTGACATTTGTATATATCTTTCGTCTGGATACTGTGGGAGGTAAGGTAGAAATCAAATTCAAGAAAGATGAAAAATGACAGAAGCTATATGAAGCCATGAAGGCCAGTGAGGAAATATGTTTAGAATATGAATAGTCCCTTTTATTTTTCCGTAAATCTGCCTTAGATTTCTGTTTTAACATGTTGTTTGTGGCAACTAAATCAAACAGATAACACAGTAGATGATCTTATCTATCTCTGTTGTTTTGGAAGTAAAAGCTAAAATTGAAGGCAAAAAATTGAAGATGATAGAAGCTTTGTGAGGCCATGAAGGCCAGTTACATCGAGGATGGGTTGCACGGACGTGGATACGATGCGGACACTAGTACGGTGAATATAAATTTTTATATAATAAATTATACTGGTAAATGAATATAAATTTACCCATAGCAATGAAGGAAAATTGGATTTGAGTATTTAAAGTTACTCAAAATTTGAAGAGGAAGAACGACCCGACCCCTTTAAACTAAGATGTTTTCGGTGGACTTGGGATCAAGTATGTCCACTTATACATATATTGGTTTTGTATCATGTAAGCTCATCAAAGTATGACATGAGAGTCGGTCTTTGATGGTAACATAAAATTTAAGGTCCTTGGTGAGCTGGTGTACTGAAAATTTACCTTGCATTTTCCTCCGTTGTCTCCAGCAGTTTCTTTCATCTCTCTCTCTAAACAATATGAAACTTGTAAGAAAGTAAACAGTAGTTAATTCTAACCTTTCGTGAGTTGCATAGCAAAGGAAAAATTCCGCAGATAACTCATGGATTTCTTTCACATCGGTAAAAGAGGATGGGCAGTTCATGTATAATTCATTTACTATCGGATGCAAAGTCTACCGGACGTGTAAAAATATGTGGTTTCTAAACGCTTATGTATATGCCAACAATAACGTCTAGATAGTTTTCCATTATTTTCCATTCAAAATTCAAACAACAGTCGTGCTAATACAGTTGTACGCTAATCCAAGCCTAAAAATTTGAGAACATTGGACGCCTAAGCCCATTTATCCTTGAGTCACCCGTAGCAGCTGGGAAATTCTTCCTCCAAATGGTAGCATCTCGGATTTTTGTAGCATCTCGGATATTTGTAAGGAGGATGAGGGTGTTGATGTTGTGTATCATGGTGGTGTGATTTCATTAGGAGAAAGCCATGGGTTAGATACAACAATGTTGCTCATATCTGTTACACCCCAAGGGAGTGGTGGTAAGGATGTGAAGTTGTTTGCTGGGAAGACGATTAAACGGGACGTTTTCTGATTGTTAAAAATCCTAGAGGTTCTGTTGGTTCTCCGCTTACTGCTCCAAGTTAAAAATTTATGTTCATTTCAGTATTTATATATGTATACCGACATTAGACTATCAATTTGTGCTCATATGTAAATAATGAGGTACACTAAGACGCAATAAACAGTACACTAAAATGCAATGAACGCAAAAGGAATCAGTTTGAGGAGGATATAACTAACATGAGGGCAATCTTTCCAAAGTTCTATACTTGAGGACAAGGATATTTTGAGGAGGAGATACTGTCATGTAATGAGCTAGCCCCAGGAAATAATGAGGGGTGCACTCATCTGCATGGTTAGGGCTAGGTATTAATTAGGGAGTAAGTAGTTCAATTAATGTTTAATTAGCAGTTTAATTTGAGTAAGAAGCTTTAGTGACGAACGGCCAGGATCTGTGCATCTTGTCGGCCAGATTAGGGTTTGTGTTTGTCACTATTTAAGCATAAGTTGTACGCTTTGTTGGTAGATAATGAGAAGATAAGAATAGACTGAAATCTAGGAATGAATCAGTGAGTTTTTGGTTAGGGTTTTGTTACTTCCAGTGTTCGATCTCATCCTGTTTTCTATACCAATCATAAGAAAAGCTTGAAAATGATGTACCATGGTGTTTTGCAAGAGAGATCTGAAATTAAGAATAAATTGGATGATCAGATTGAGGAATCCAGGGATCTGAAAGTGAAAATCAAAGTTTCAGAGAAGAATCAAGTGTTGATTCAGAAAGATTTGGATGATTTGAAGCAAGACAAGGAAAGGATTGTATTTGATGATCAGGTTGAGGTATCCAGGGATTTGAAACTGAAATTCAAAAATCTAGAGAAGAATCAAGTGTTGTTACTGCTCATGTTAATGGCTTTCCTGATCATACCGGCACAAGTAGCAGCCAAAGGTTGGACTGTGGGAGGAAACCATGGTTGGACAACAAATCTGAATTATACTCATTGGGCAGAAAATAAAACATTCTTCAGAAACGATTGGCTGAGTAAGTTAACTATCTATTTCTTAATTTCATTATTCATGTGTCACGGTTTATGGGTCTTAACTCTAATTTTGTGTTCTGCATCTATTTCAGTGTTCGTTTATGACAGTAATAAACTAAATGTGTTGGAGGTTAATAAGGATGATTATCAGAGGTGCAGGGAAGTCGATCCTATTCGTAGTTGGAAAAAGGGAGCTGGAAGAAAACTGGTTGGTTTGAACATAACAAAGACTTGCTATTTCATTTCCGGAAATTCTTACTGCTACGAAGGAGTGAAATTATCTGTTAGTGTTCAAGATCCAGCACCAAGTAATTCAGCTGGACAGTTAAAATGGTGCCTCTCAACTCCGGTTGTTTTATTACTTTCCTTTCTGCTAAGTTAAACCAGAAGACATTCATCTCAAAGTTTTTTACTCGGATCTTATTTGTTTTTTTATTTGTGTATACAATCTATTCCTGTTAAATCTAGGGATTTATATAAGTATGATATTCGTTTGATTTGTGAATCAGACCGGTTTTGATTAATTTGGGGTGTTTAATCAATATGTTACTTCGGTTTTATGCATTTAATGTTGATCGATTCACTGAAAATTGCTGACTAAGGAAGTTTCACTCATGGAGATCCAAACTATTTCTTGCTTTTATTAGGCTTTTGATTGGAAGTGGATTCAAGATAGGTATCCTAAGTAAGTGTCAAAGTGTTTCTTTTACTAGTTCGTAATGTTCTGAATTGCTAATCGCTCTTTTACAGTGAAATATTTATATTTGTTTGTTAATTGGGATTTGATTTGATCTCTTTTTGAGATGTGTGATGCATGTTGGTTCATTTACAAGTACAGCCTTGCTAATCAATTGCCACATTACAAATTTAATCCTACTTGCACTTGCACAAAACTGTGTCTATGTTTTAGACTTGAGATTGAACTATCAATCCTTGCAAATTGAAAAGACACTTTTAGGTTTATCGATTCTAGCTTAATTTGGAGCAGGGATACTTCATCTGCCTTTCTTTCAATCATTACTGATTAGAGACATACAAACCGAGACAAGATTCGTGCATGTTGAGACAAGATACAGCAAAATTCATTCCATTACAGACGAGAAAGCACAAGAAAAACACAAAGGACGATTTTCCCATCTACACATAAAGTCTTCAAAAGTAAAGATCCTAAGCACTTTAAATTTATACATAGCAGATCTTGTACTTTGCTGCATTAATAGTGACATTATTTCATTTGAAGCTAAACGAAATATTGAGGATTGTGGTGGAGAAAAAAATAACAATTCATTGCATAATTTGCATTTGTGACGGGGTTTAGGAAAAAAAATTCGAATGAAAAAGTTATATTAAAAGAAAACGTGAGGTTGGTCTAGCCAACATAGTATAAAAACAACAGCTATTGTCTTATCCTTTGTTAGAAATTTAGAATTTTCGTGAATACTGTGGTATCTATACATGTTGCTGAAACTTCAGGTTCCTGCTTGAAAGCAAAATGGGGAACACCTCTGCAATCCCTTTGTAGAATTTTGCATCTGATTGACCAGGAATCAAAGAATTGAGTTCAAGTCAGGTTTAACCAAGTTTCGAAGAGAGCTAATAATCTAGCTCATGATTTATCAAGCATTATGTACACCAAATACTAGACACCTTCTCAACCCCCTCTCTGCACTGCTTCTCTTCAAGTACAAAGGAAGTTATTAGAAAGAAAAAAAATGAAATGTTACTGAGTTAACGAGACCCTACCGATTCAGATCCTAATTGACACCTAAATCATGAAAGTATACAAGATGGAAAGTAAATCCCTTCTAAATGCTGGATGAAATCTTCAAGGAAGCACAGTAGACTAAAACATTAGACAACTTGTAATAGTCTCAATATGTCCAACATATATTCCCACACTTTTACACTCATAGTTGACTTGTAATAGTCTCAACTAATGTTCTACATTATCAAGCAGTTCCTAGTGTACGCAATGGCCATTAAATTCTTCCTAAACATGGTGTAGTAAACTAAACATGTACAAAAGATTAATTTGATTTCTAGATGGTTGGCATATGGTTTCAGAAATCTGTACATTACTGACCAAAACGTCTACATGACAGAAAAAAACATCTACCAAACTCCCCATATCTACCAAGACTTTCTCCATGGCCCAAATCTTCCCTTTATCATTTCGATACTCTTTTCCTCGCGATGGCTCGCCAATTGCCAAGGTAATGACTAACGAGTGGGTATGCAGAACTTCTTCCTCTGGTAGATCCTCCACTGAAAATGATATATCCTTCTTCTGCCATTCCTCCAGGAATTCTCTCGTCATCATAGGGATTATTTCGTTTCCTTCATAATCCCTTTTATATACTCTCGGGAGCACATTTTCGTGAAAGTTCTGGAAATCTCTCTCCGAGTGAGCTATGAAATCGTATCTTAGTCTTCCTACTCCCTGACTAATTTCGATGATTAGCTCGTTTGCCTGATTCCCATGATGATTATAGAGTGGAGGCGGTGGAAACCTCTGATCTTCCAAATGGTGTACGAGTTTTCCTTTTTCGATCAGACGAAGTATGATTCTCCGAACATTCCTGCAGTTGTTGGTGTGGTGCCCGTGAAAGCGATGATACCTGCAAAACTAATGATTTCTTCCCAGCTGCGGTTCCTTCCCCATGTTGGGTGGGACTGGTATTTCCTCAGTTTGTATGACTTCCTCCCAAATCCTTTTTATGGTTGTATTAAGCTTTGGGAGCTTTAGTTCTGTCCAGGCTAACGCATTTGATTCGGTCTTCGTCATATTTATACTCCTCGCCCCTTGATGCTTTGACCTACCTCTTCGCATTTGATTCAGTCTTCGCTGTGACTCCTCTCGCACCGAACTTTGATTAAGCTGTGGAAGTTGCCTTAATACGTCTTCCCTTTTTTGCTCGGCTATCCTTTCTCTTCATGAACCTTCCATTTCATCCTCACACCTGGCAGATCATATAAGATCTCTCGACGTAGTGTCCTTCCCTGCGTTTCATAGGTGCTTTCTCGTCTTTCTTCACTTTCTCGTGCCCTCCGTTCCATGTATCTCAGTCTTTGGTTTTCATACCTCGCATCTATCAGTAGTCTCCTTAACTTTCCTTAACGACCGTGTCTTTCTGGCCGATCCCCTTTTCGTGTCTTCTTTTTCTTACTTCGTTCCCCTTCCTCGTAGTTTTCCCATGGATCACTCCCTAGTTTCAAGATCTTCACTTGTAATGAGACAGTTATAGTTCCAGTGCTAGCACGTTCTTCCTGCAGATCTCCCATTTCCTCTCGGTCGTCGAGCTCATGACCAGGTTGTCCCACATGACCTCCTTGTCCGCCGCTTCCGTCTTCCTTTTGGAGTCACTTCCTGTTTTTGCACGCGGTGCTCTTTTAACGGCTTTAGTCTTTACGATCATAAACGATTCTCTTCTAGCCTTAGCATCTTCTCCTCTTTTCTTCTTCCGCCGACTTTCTCTGCCTTCCCCGTTCACGATCTGCATGACTTCTTTTCCTCCTTCTTTTTGTGCCTCTAGCCGCTTGCTTCTCCTTGTTGCTACCAAGTGCTTCGCTGGATTTGGAGCTCTAGCCATCTATCAATCTTCAACTTCCACAATTTTTCTCTGCTCTCCACGCGAAATTCCAAGATCTCTTCCTATTCTATGCCCTTAACCTTGTCTACGAATGTAAAAACTCAAGATCTACAACCCCAACTTCAAACAACTCGCTAGATCTATAATCTATACAATCTCTAGGACAACTTCTTCCCTTTTCTAACTCTTAGATGAGGATAAATCCCCAATCTAAGTTCCATGTTTTTGGACGCCAAAATGTAACTACCGAAAATCAGTAGCACACCCAAATAGTAAGTAAACAAGATCTAAGACATGAGATACCAATTTGATTAAAGAACTTTTATTGATTCAGTGAATGAGAACTCTCGATTACAAGGTTACACACAAAGGAAAACCCTAATCTTACTCTCTGAGCTAAGGTTCCTACTCTACCAAAAATTCCATCCCTCATTCGTTGCCCAAGGACCTCTATTTATAGGCATATCACCCTTAATGTTGGACAGCTCATTTTTCTTCGTGCGAGCTTCGTGGTCTTGCTTTATTCTTCGCCCAACCCGTTTTTCATAAAGTTTTTCCCCTTCTTTCGCTGATACCCATGTGATCCTGTCGGGACAGCTGTCCTATTTCTTTCTCAATAAGTATTATCTTCGCCGAATGACTTTTGGGCCAAGCAATCTTCTTTCGCCAATATACTTGTTTCGTGTGATACCTTGCCGAATACTCCCACAATTTTCTCGCGGTTTGCACTCTTCTCGCACTATTATCTCGTGCTCGTACCTTTGCCAGTTAATTAATAATGACTTTCTGATTTGATGTGACAAGTCACTGACGAAAATTTTCGGGGTACGATAAAAGATCTTTGACCAGATCTTTTTGAATGACTTTGTATTTATCCTCTCGTACATGTGTCGAGACGCATATTCGGTATCCACATGAACAAAAGACCACTTTGTGCTGGTTGGAAGAAAAACTATACGAATTCTAAGTCGGTCGATCACCCTCTTTGTTTCAATTGCAATTTAATTCCATGGCGTTGATATGTGCGGGAGTCAGCTCAACTGGATCCAAATCCTAAATTTAATTAGGCAAGAATTTTGTTCACCCATTCTTACAAGTCTAAATTTAAAGTCAACTTATCAAAACTTAAGCATGTGTAATTGCGAGATTTCCCGTATCATTCCAGATTTACCAACCCCCATTTAATTTTTTTATTCTTTTTAGTTTTTTACAAGAAAACATCTCTTTCTGTCATTGAGATCATCGGATCACCGCAATTATAAATGGAACAATGTGTGACTGTCTGCCGTGAAGGACGATTTATCAAAAACACCTAAACTTGGACAACTTGCAACATCCATTCATGGGTGACCAATTAACAACAAGTCTCAAGTAGAATAGTACTTAAATTTCTAGCCTAAGACTCAAGTCATTTAAGATGAATTCTGGAATTAATAGGCAAGAATATAATAAAAAACTGGCGATGGCAGAGGGACTAGTGGGGATGATATGGATTACACTAAAATTCAGTCTCACGGTCACAAAGCATATCAACGTTGGCTCAAGAAATTGCATTTAACATGAATGATTTTTTAGTGACCATGGTTTTTTTGAGGGGACCATGATTTTATTAGGCCACCTTCCCTATAATGATAAGGGGTGTCCTAAAACGTTGAAATGACTAACCTACCCTTAACCTAATTTAATTTAAAACCAACCTAATAACCATCTATATATATAACCACCACCAACCACTGATTACCACCACCACCAACTACTGATTACCACCGCCACCACCTCCGATTATCACCACCACCAACCACCGATTACCACCACCACCTCCTACCACCACAACCACCACTGCCTATTGAAGAAATGTAACAACATCAATGCAATCACAATTAAGTTTTATTACATGATAATTTTATCGAGTATAAAAGACGCCAGTCGCAGCCTGATTCTGCCATGGGACCACTCCGGAGGTATTTTCCAACAAACCCTTCACTTTAATTTGATTTTGATTGCTTCAATCGAATAGAAATCATCAAAATAGGGTTTTAGTAGGAGTTACAGAGCCATGTTCGGTTAGGACGATTTTCCAAAAAATCCTAGTTTACTAACCGAACTTCTTGAAAATGAAGAACACGATGAACAGTTCGGTTCTATTGGATTTAAAACTAAGTCACCGAACTCTCTGTTCGGTTGTTTCGCAAAATTTTTCAAAATTACAAAGTAACCGAACTCCACCCTCAGAACCGAAAAAAAAATCCAGTTTAATCGAACTGTGTTGTTGTGGCCACTTCTTGAGTTCCAAAATAACCGAACTTAGCCAATAGAGTTCGGTTGATTCGCAAAAAATACTTTTAACCGAACTCCTTGTATTAGAACAACAGAAGTCCATAAGTTCAGTTCCTTCGCAAAATAAGGATATCACCGAACTTTAGTTTACGAAAATAATGAGAAGTCCACAAGTTCGGTTTGTTCGCAAAAATGTTAAGTTTTCTTTGTAACCTAACTCTACCTTTGAAACTTCGTAACCGAACTCTGCCTAATTCGCCAAGAAATAAATTTCCTAGTAACCGAACGTTTGCATTTATGCATATATAAGCCCAGTTCGGTTGATTCGCAATATATGTTGATGTTTGCGAACCAACCAAACACACAAGATGTACCCAAATAAATTGTTAACTTCAAAGTTCAGTTACCTACCATTTTATCCTAGGTAACCGAACATTATACTGTACAACCAAAACCTCCATTAACGAGCGAGTTCGGTAACCTGCATGTTTGTAAAACGTAACCAAACTACACTTTCAGGTGTGTTCGGTTACATGTTCTTGACATATGGTAACCGAACTGACCCAAATCTACATAAAAAAATTCATTTTTTTGAAAGTTTGGAGCAATTTAACCAACATTATCTAAGTTTGAAGCACACCTGGGTACCCAAATACTCTTCCTCCGGTTGTGGTTGGAAAAATCCATCGTTTTTCGTGTTTTCCTTCTTCATCTTCTCTAACTTTACTCTCTCAATAATTCTACTTCTTAAAAAAAATCATTTGATTTTTTAATCTCTCTACTTATCTTTAACTTAATCATTACACTAACTATTATTAACACTAACTAATCATCACCCAAAATTAATCAGGAGGGTAATTTAGGTATTAATATAAATATCCAGATAAGGGGTGACCTAGATTTACTTCTAATGTCTTTATCCAAAATAAAACCATCGTCCCCCAAAAAGTCGTTCTCTAACATTTCCTCTTCACTGGGCTTGGTTGCAATCAAATATCCATAGTGATCAGTTGAAGGTCGTTTTAGTAAATCTAGCAAATTTTCCTTATATAAATCATCTCAAACCCTAGCTAGAATTTCGGTTGTTATTTTTCACAAAGATTGACAGAGTAGAGAGGAGAGACTAAACAATGTGGGTGAGGGAGGCGGCGTGGCAAGGGAAAAACAAATCGGAGTTGTGCTTGCTGTTTCCAGTTTTGGTTTCAAGGTCAGATGGATGAAAGTAGTTTTTTAGTTACATGTGGGAATCACTCCAAATACCCCGGTGGAGATATCTTCAAATGATTGTCATAGTGACTTATCCTCTCAAATCTATGTTGTGTTTTTTGCATTTGCCACTCGATATAGCGGTAGCATCCAATTTGAAGTTTTTCTGTCACGTAAGATCTGTAAAATAATGGTTTTGTTTGATTTTTTCATGGTTATTTTATTAACCCACAATATTGAAATTCAATGTTTTGTGTTTTTTTAGTTCGTTAAAGTTTGGAATTGGTTTAAGTTGAAATTTCAGAGTGTTTTCTTATCACATTTAGGTAGAGTTTATACTTGTAATACAAACATGAATCCATACTCCATAGCTTATAATGCAACATTTTCTTTGTGGACATAGTTTACAAATATTAAGTTTAGATTTACTTCATTTCTAAATATTAATCGTTAGTGCATTAATGAATCAATTCTAAAACCAATTGACATCTAAAAAAAGAGCTATTTAGGCTTTAATTGACATCTCCCAGCATTTTTATTGTTGAATCAATTCTGTTGATTTTCATTTCTAAACTTATTTTCTTAGACTTGTCAAAGAGCAACTGGTTCATAGCAAAGCCTGTCATTTAGGTTTTGAAAGAAATATTCTGAGACTAGTTTCTACCAATCAATTCTAACTTAGAATGTGGGATTAACGGCAATTGACTCTTCAATAATTCTAGACGGACGGCACCAAAAACTACTACCCAACCTGGATTTTATGTGGCTAAATATTCCCAAAATCTTGTTTTTCTCTCCAAAAGCATCCTTTGCTTTTGTCTCTAACTGAGATAAATCTGTTGAGTTTACTGCAATAATACAAATCAGAACCCCTGTGATATATCTAAAATCCGCATCATATTTTTTTCAATACCAATCAGAACCCCTGGTAGTAACTCTCCAAAATAGAGAACCATAATTACTTGGGTAACCTGGAATGTAGAAATGAATCTACATCCTTGATAATATCCAACAGTTCTTCATGCTGGCCCAAGAATCTAGTCATTTAAGTTGAAGATTAAGATGAATGCTGCATATAATAGCCAACAAATAATAAAAAACTGGCGATGGCATAGGGACTACTGGGGGGTGACATGCGTGACACCATAATCCAGTCTCACAGTCGCAAAGCATAGCAGTGTTGGCTCCAGAAATTGCATTTCACATGGCCTCTTCACTGGGCAATCAAATATCCATTCGGATCAGTTGAAGGCCATTTTAGTAAATCTCGCATAATATAATTCACCCCAAACCCTAGAGCTGAGTAGGTAGTAATTTTACAAAAAGATTGAGAGCAAGAGTGGTGGAGGCGGTGGTAATGGAAAAACCAACCGAGCTCTACCTGCTGGTTCCAAGATCAGATGGATGAAAGTAGTTATGGTTTTAAGTGGGAATCATTACAGATACCCTGGTGGAGATCAAAGAGAAGAAAGGTCTCGCAGGTCCTTCATATAACTGTCATAATGATTTCTCTTCTCAAATCTAACTTTTTTTATTCCGTAAGATATGTGAAATAATGGTTTTGTTCGATGTTTTCATTATCTTTTAGCCCACGATATTGAAATTCAATGTTTGGTGTTTTTAGCATAAAGTAATTTCACTTTGGAGTTCTGGCATCATAAACTGGTGGAATGGTAGAGCTGCCAACAATTGAAGATATGAGATGCATTCAATTTTTAACTATCAATTTGCATCTAGTCAAGCAATTGAATTGGGACAAACTATAATTGGTTTTAGTTGGTTAAAATTAAAATTTTAAGCTGTATTCATCATCATATCTGATCAGTTTGGAGTTTCCTGACTTTATTTACTAATACAAGTACTTAGTTTCATTGGGGAAGATAGTGTTTAATGGTTTAATGTCATCTATGACTCAAAGCCTAAATTGATATATATCTTCCTCCACTTTTGTTGTTGAATCAGTTTTGTTTTGTCAATTCACTCATATCTGCCTCACAATTCAAACATTGGTATGTTCATAATTTGTTAGCTTCATATCAGAGCTTGTAATCTAGGTTTCAATTGTAGAACTTATTGGAAAATATTTAATTTAGATTTACTTCATCTAATTGGTACTTGTGTTTGAACTGATATCTCCCTGCATTATTAGTGCTCAATTGAATCTATAGATCAAAGGTATTTGCACTTGAATTGATATCTCCCTGCATTTTGGTTGTTGAGTTATTTTTGTGCTTTCAGTAAAAAACCAGTGATTCAATGTTCATAATTTGTTACAGTCCTATAGAGTAACTAATTCATATTTGTTCATTTCTTACATGGAAATTTGCATTTCCAGGAGTTAGCTTACGTATATCTTAATCCAAGGATCCATCATGTTAAACAAAATTATGAACCTTGACTGCTCCTAAAGCCAACAACACTCCTAGTTTGTTGTTGAAAGTGAAGGATAAGTCTATCATTCCTACATGTTTACCGAGATTTTGGAATGTATTTTGAACTTTGTCCACCTCTAGTTATAGTCCACTTTTTTTTTTATCTTCATGGGTTCGAGTAAGCCAAGGTACCAATTCATGGTTTGACAAGCTGGAAATTTACGACTAAATAAAGCTTTACACGAAGATCACGCCTTGGGCTGTCTCGCTGTGGCTATGTCAAGATCTTATACTTTGTTGAATTTCTGGACCTTAGTACTTTAGTGCTTGATAGAAACACTGATTAAATGAAGCCAATGGATGGTAATACTTGTCAATTACCAATAAAGAGGACTTCCTGATGGAAATATATTCAAGGTTGTTCCTCGAAAGCTCAAATGAAGTTGTTTATCGGTTAGACCGAGCCTCTTTTTTTTATGTTCACTTACTAGAAATTAGTTGCCAGATTGATCTAGTATCTTGTCACCTTCAGAATTTGGACTTCTACCAAACTGTTTTCATTTAAGTAGATAAACCGTCAGTGATCTAATGCTTACCGGGGCTCTTCCATATTCCTAAATGACATATCAAGCTTTTTAAGCATGGGCAAAAATAAAAAAAAGCATGGGCATAAATAAAAAATGTGATCAAGCACATGACACACGTTTTTACTCTTTACACGGTTTAAATAACATGGTGGAGATATTCAAGCATTTTAGTGCTCTAATTGGTACATTCGCTGGACTGTTTGTTAACTAGTATATTCTTTGAGCTTTCTCCCATTCAATTTGCTAGCTATTGACGCATGAATTGACAGACATATGTGGCCCGCCCTTTTTGTTTGAGTTTTTTTCTGTTCACAAAGCCATTCCTACTTTACCTTAAGAGTTCTTTGTATGACCAATTAAGGGAATTGGTACTCAACACTGACTCATCAAAACATGGATGACAAATAATGCAACTATTAGAGTATCCTATTGAACTAAAACAAGGAAAGAAATGTAGATCTGATGATGAAAAAAATTGAAACCGTGTATTTGTAATCACTGGGTTAAAGATGTTTTAATTTTCTCAGTTTCTTCAAAAATCATGTATTTTTGTTGTTGTGAGTCTACCTTACAACTCAAATTCAAAACATTGTTATGTTCATAAATTGTAATAGAGCAACAAAAATGTTGTATCATTTGTAACATTGTTATCTTCTAAATCTTGTCTGGATTGAGAACGACAGAATGCCTTATAACCAAAATTCTGTATCATTTGTGGGTATATTCCCCCATTGGCATGCCACAACTGCTGAAATGTAGAGATGCAGTTTTTAAATTTTCAAAGTATGCAATTAGTGAAAGATTTTACTGTTACAATTACAAATATTTAGTTTACATTTTACTTCAGTTATACTCCTGGTGTTATAAATGACAACACAAAATGTAGGTCAGCTTACTCAGAATTGCAGCTGGTAAGCGGGTCAAGTCAATACCCTCCGCTCGAGCCTACCAATTTGATGCAAAGTTATCATACTCCGATTTTTTGTTTCTATATAACAACTACTATCACAACCAAATCAATTCATGAACCCAAGTGAAAAAAAAGTAGTATTTAGTTGGCATTATATAGTGCAGCGTGCAGCCTTTTCTAATGCATGGAGGCCAAGACTCATCCATTATAGGCTCTACAAATTGATGTCTGCACACTGGGATTGGTTTGAGGGTATTTTAGTAAATCAGAACAAATTTTCTTTATATGATTCAACACAACCCTAGAATTTCGGTAGATGTTTTTACACAGCAGCCAGAGAGTAAAGGAGGCGGCATTGAGGGAAAGACAAAATCAGAAGGGAGATTATGATAATGTTGATTATGAGGGAATTATTTCCTGGTGGAGATCAAAGAGAAGGGAGATTACAGATCTCTTTGAAATTATTGTCATAATGACTTATATCATACTTCGTGTTTCTGACCAAGGTTTATTTTGATTTCGCAGAATCAGAGGGTCGCTATAAGAACCAGGTCCTTCAACTTTCCCGCGAGAGAGACGAGGCTCGCCAGGAAGTCTCCAACCTTCAAGGTGAAGTTCAAGGCCTTAATGATGATATTGTCGAGATGATCATTACTTCCAAGAGAGTGGCGAAGCTTGCTCGTAAGAATACCCAGGATTATTTAGTCCCTCTCTTCAACGGCTACTGTGATAAACGCGACATTCCTCACCCTTCTCTTCCTTTAGAGGTGTTTTCAAACGACGAAGAGCAGCTCCAAGAGGAAGAAGATCATATGGATGAGGAGGCGCAACCTCATGGAGGTGCTTCTGGCGATGCTGGTACTGGTACTGATACCGTTCCCCTTCAGTAATAACTTTCATCTTGGATTCTAGTCGTTAAATTTTGGTTTTGCTCCAATTTCTAACTTTGTCTGTTGTGTATATTTTCTTTTTCATCTGGGTGCTCCCAAGCTTGGGGGGGAAAATATTTTGGCTTTTATCCTTTACTCGGTGAAGCCTTTGTTTATTATATAATTCCTTTTGCAAAGTGCCAATCTTTCATCTGTCATCTTGCTTATTTTCATCTGTCATAAGTCTTATCATTGCCCCTAACTTTCTGTCTAGGAGTTGTTCACTACATGCGTTAGGCTTTGCCTCTTGCACTTTCGTGCGAACTAAGGTGCATGTCGTGGATTTCCAGCCTTCCTAGGCGAAGGTTTTAAGTTTCCCTATAAACTGATCATTTCGTGTGCCTTGTTTTCCTCCTAATCTCGAGGTCTTACCGAAGCTTTCATATAAAATCTTTCTTGACTTTCAAAATATCATTGTTATTATTTCTTAAATTTTAGTACATCGCCAAATAAATACATCATTCTCTGTGATTCTCTCTTAGGATCAATGTCCTTCTTCTAGACGGATGTGTTCAAATTGGTATCGCTTTAACTCCTTCATCTTTACTTCATTCCTGATCTTGAATAACACCGGAAACATAGGATGCCTTGTGGACAGGGCATAGATAAAGGACCGTACCAGGTCTTCTTCTGATAGTATCCTCATTAGTCCTTTGCAAATCGTATCCCACTTCACTACAATGCTTCGTAGACTCTAGTTTTCTCATTGTTTCAACGAAAATAAAGATGATATTTCAGGCTTGCATGGCTCACTCCTCGTGCACTTATTTGTCATTTCTAGCCTTCCTCGTGCATCGGATTCCTTTCTCGTCGACTGGCTATTGTTAGTTGTCCTTCTTCTTTCTGCTACTTTTTCTTGTTTCAATAGATATTCCTTTTCCCTGGATTCTCTTTTGCTCGCTTTTATGGCTGTCCTTAAATTTTATCGCTCGCTTCATTCTCCTCGCCCCTTTGTGCCTCGCAGTAGATCCTGATCATCTTTCTCTATTACTCTTTTCCCAAATGTCTTTTCTTCTCTTTGTACTCCATATTCTACTTGCTTTCGTTTCAGGTGGCTGTTTTTGATTAATAACTTCTCGTTTTATCTTTCAAGCCTGATCCTTTATCTTACCAACTCCTCTTTCCATCGTCGTTCTCGATATAATTGTTCTTTCAATTGCTCCATTTCTTTTTCTTCACCACATACTTCTTTTTCTTTCTGAACAGGATCACACGGTTCTTGACTTTCATCCGTTTATTGTGTGAGCGCTTTCTTTTGTCTAGAAGTGCTTGTCTTGGCTCCTCCTCCGGGAGTTCGCCTCTCCTTGATGACTGGGGTTCTTAGATCTTTTTCTTCTATTTCAAAATTATGATGTGTGCGACGTGGATGCTCATATGTATTAGTGTTCAAATCCTGAACTACACGACGTCTCTCTCTTTGATCTTGAAAGTTTTCGTCCTCATGTATGTTTTCTTCTATGACTTTCATGCGTTTTCTCCTGTAGTATCTTCTCGTTGATTAAATCGGCTTTGTTTTGATGAGCTCCTGCTTGATCTTGATCTTGATCTTGATCGTGTAGTACTTCTTGACCTCTGTTCTTGAATTCTGAGATTCTCTTCTCTTAGATCTTCATTCTGTTGTATCAAGTTCGCACGTTCCGCTTCGTCCCTCCTTCGTTCCATCAATAACCTTTGTCTGAGTTCTGCAATTGTTACATTCCCTTCGCTTGATGTAGTTAATCATCCGTTCCCACTCCTTTGTTCCTCTTCATCAGTAGAATTCGTTTTTGCAGTATGGAAACTTACTCTATCATCATCAATATCATTATTCCTTTCTAATTCTCGTTGAGGTTCAATTGGAATTTCGTTTCCATGATTTTCTACCAATCTTTCTTCTTGCTGATCAAGATTTTTAATTCTTCTTCGTTCAACAATTCTATTACTTCTCCGAGTTGTTATTCCTTGTTCAACAACAAACTCAATCCTCACCATATTCAATTTCTAGATCTTACTTTTTCTTAGAATCTATGAATTTACTTCCAGGATTTATCACCCAAAGCTGTTTCTGGCGCCAAAAATGTAGTTGCAAGTTTCCTTACAACCATATCCCACTATAACTAATTCAATTCTCAAGTAATCATGGTGAAATCTTTATTGATTGATTAATCTTTTAAAGGTTTACAAGATGGATACAAGTATTACAACAATCTTACTTGTCCCTAGATTCGCTTTCTCTCTCCTAATTTCTTGTCTAACACTCACTAAAGATCCCTCAACAAGTGATGACCTCTCTCCTTTATATAGGATTCTACATAATTGATGACAGCTAAGAGATCCTTTATTTTTCGGAATCCCTATGCGATGCACTCTCTCATGTTCATTCACTCGTTCATGCACAGATCTCTTTATCGCACAGATCGTCACACTATACTCGTGACTGTGCTGACATCATCCGGTGCGTCATCTTAACTTTGCGATGTGCGATAGCCTTCGTGTAAGTTATAGTCTTCGCTTCGCATGATTCACTAACGTGTGCGATATTCTATGCCTACACGCAAAGCCGTTCCTACTTTACCTGGAGAGTTCTCTGTATGACCAATTAAGGGAATTGGTACTCAACACTAACGATTCAAGCATCAAAATATGGATGACAAATAATGCAATTATTTGTCTATCCTATTGAACTAAAACAAGGACAAACATGTAGATCTGATGATCAAAAAAATTGAAACCGTGTATTTGTAGTCACTGGATTGATCTTTCAAATGTAAGCTCGGAATTGATCTTTCAATATTCAGAGACGCCAAAGTTATAAACAGAACACTACACGAATCAGATATGAATACGCCCTGAGATTTTCCTTAATTGTAGAGCCTTGATTTTTAGAGCCACAATATCTGATGGGATTATATTGTGCAGCCTTTGCTAATGCATGGAGGCCAAGACTCATCCATTATAGGCTCTACAAATTGGGGTCTGCACACTGGGACTGGTTTGAGGGTATTTTAGTAAACCACAACAAATTTTTCTTTATATGATTCAACACAACCCTAGAATTTCGGTAGATGTTTTTACACGGCCAGAGAGTAAAGGAGGCGGCATTGAGGGAAAGACAGAATCAGAGGGGGGATGATGATAAGGGAGATTATGAGGGAATCATTTCCTGGTGGAGATCAAAAAGAAAGGAGATTACAGATCTCTTTGAAATTATTGTCATAATGACTTTTCCTCTCAAAATAAAATAAAACATTCTTAATTATACTCATTGGGCAGAAAATAAAACATTCTTCAAATACGATTTGCCGAGTAAGTGTACTATTTATTTCTTAATTTCATTATTCATGTGTTATAGTTTATGGTTCTGAACTCTAATTTTGTCTTCTGCATCTATTTCAGTGTTCGTCTATGACAGTAATAAACTAAATGTCTTGGAGGTTAATAAGGATGATTATTAGAGGTGCAACTTAGACAATTCAGCGCATAATCACCCTTTTCACCACCATCCCCTCCGGAATAGGAAACAGTGTTTGTCACAATGACTTTTCCTCTCAAAATGTAATTTCCAATTGTCTTGCAACTTTAATATGGCAAGAAAGCATCCAGTTGACGAGATCTTTGGATGGTAAGATCTGTAAAATAATGGTGTTATGTGATATTTTGTCATTGTTGTGAGTCTACCTTACTAATCCAAGTTTTTTTTAGAACATTGTATCATGCCTTCTCAGAGATTTTTCTACAAATTAGCTTTTGAACATGGTTCCTGGGTTAAAAATGTTTTAATTTGTTTGTTTGTTGAAGTATCAAACCACATCTAGTTCAGTAATATGATTCACATCTAGTTTGAAAAAATCTCAGAGCGTATTCATATGAGATTCGGGTAGTGTTGTGCTTGTAACTTTCGCGTCTCTGAGTATAGAAAGATCAATTCAGAGCTTACATTTCAGTTGTTAGATAATATTTCTCCGTGTTAGTGTAGATTAACTTCATTTATATATGTTATTAGTGATTGATGATAGTTATATTACATACATATTTTAGTGTTTGATAGAACCTTTGATCAATAAACTAATCCAAGTGATGACAATGCTTGTCACTTACCTATTCAGAATGATTACATTGGTGCAGATTTCTTTGAATGCTCTATATATTTTTTTTTTACATCTTAAAGCTATTTATGCAGATACTGTCGTTGAATTAGTTCGGTTTCCAGAGTCACTCGTTCCTATTTACGTGACAGTGTAGAGACGTTATTGAAGCAAATGACACCCAATCCTGGTGTATTCTCATTGTTTTCTCTTTATTTCGTTCTAAAGCAAGCAAGACCCAGTCTTGGTGTATTTTCATTGTTTTCGCTCTCTTTCATTCTAGAGCAAGCAACACCCCGTCTTGGTGAATTTTCATGGTTTTCGCTTTCTTTTGTTTTAAAGCAAACAACACCTAGTCTTGGTGTATTCTCATTGCTTTCGCTTCAGAAACTCTGTTCTGAAGCAACAACTATTATTGTTTTCGCTTTTTCTTGTTCTAAAGCAGCAATTGTCGATACAAGATTCTCCTTAACCAGGAAATAACAACACATGACGATATTGTGCCAAAGGAGCGTTGTTTTACTCATGATGTAGGTGTCAATCGGATATCTGATTTATTGTAAGAAGTTTTGACCGCATTCCTATGTACTTATTGCCCATGTCTTGATGGAAGGTCTCTTCCATTGTCTTGGTATATATTTAGTGGTCACAATACTATTACAAATGCAAGGGTTGATATTGTGAAGTAAGACCTTGTTGAATATTGATGTTGGTTTCTTTTAACTAGGTTGGTGTGGATGGTTCCACAATCCACATCTTATCCAAGTAGTTGGTTGGTGTGTTCCACTTGCTTCCCTTTTCTTTCCTTATGAATGTTCCAGCTGTTTATATTAGGGTTCGTCAGTTTTTGCTCCGGTTTTCTCTGCGGTGGTGAAAAATAGGGTTCGTCAGTTTTTCGCTTTCTTACGCGCAGTTTAGGGTTCGTTTAATCGTTATTACAACGGGAGATCCTCCCACGGATCCCCCTAGAATCTCTAGATATCTTGATGCTGTCACGGGTAATATTATTCGAAGCAGAGAACCAACCTGTGTTCATCTTAATTCTTTACTAAAACCAGCTCTTATCGCCGGAAAAGGCAAGGGAATTATTCTAACGCCTGAGTTAGAAGATGAAGTTTTGACAGACATGAAACACAGTTTGATTGGTCGTATTGACACAAAAAAAATTTATATGAAGTTCGAGATCGCAACACAAACCCTATTATCACAATGGAAAATTAATGGCAGCTGTAGATTTATTCCATTACCTAAAGGATTCTTCACGATGACTTCTTCTAACGCTGATGATGCTAAAAAAGTATTGGACGAAGGTCCATACATCATAGAGACGATAGTAAAACAGACACCAATCATCCATGCAGTTCGTGTTCAACCATGGACGACTGGTTTTGATCAGGAAAAACAAAAAGCTTCGTCGACTCTTGTTTGGGTTCAATATCCAGGTTTGAGGCAAGAGTATTGGACGAAGAGAATTCTGCTAGGTATGTCAGCCACCCTTGGTAAACCTGTCAAAGTCGATGAACTAACTTTGAAGAAGACGTTTGGATATTATGCATCAGTTTTAGTTGAGATCGATTTTTCAAAACCGATTGATAAAACTGTTTACGTTCAATCAAGTTGGGATCCTGAAGGTTACGCACAGGTGGTGGGAATTCCAAAACATCCTGGGTTTTGCGAGCACTGCAAGGTTTTAGGTCATTCTATTGATCAATGTAAAGCTAAATCACGACCTGTAGCCGAAAAAATTGTTGCTACTAAGTCAGGTAATGTAGCAGATAATAATTTTAGAGATCGTACAAGAGGTAACAGGAACAGAGACTTTGTTCCCCCGACAACTGAAGAAGTCGATAACAATAATAAATCGTTACAAGCGAGAAGACAATCTGTATTCGAATTAGCTACGGGTACAAAAACTAAATTCAGTGACAACGGTGCTGAAAATTCGGGTAGCGTAGACACTGGGAAGTTTGATGTTCTTAAAAATATGGACGAAATTGAGGCAGATGATGTGATGGGCGACAACCAAGAAGGGATAAACCTATAACTCCTGAAGTTGATATCTGTAGTCAGCAATCGAGAATAATCTCGCGGGTTCTTGGAGCTGATGGAGTTGTTGTGAATGAAACCATACCTGAAACCATTGTATCGGAGAGCAGTACCTTAGTCATCGCCCGTACTACTCAAAACTCAGTAATAATAGTTGATGATCCCACTATTAGTGAAATTAGATAGGGGGTTGTTGTTGGTAACGATAAAAGACATAAACGTACGAATAATTCTAAAGAGAATCTCTCGGAAGAGGAAGTACGTGTGTCAAAGTTCTCTCAAGAAATTATAGATGTTGCAGCAAATAATCTTATTGATGAATTAGCGGAGAAAGTAGCCAATGAGGATGTGGAACAAGTTGAAACAGATTATAATGCAGGGATGGATGCTGATATTAATCGATCGGCAATTGTACCTTATATTCCAGGGTGGTCCATAATAAACTCCCCTAACAAAGATAAAGGGTTTGACCCTATTGCGGAGGAAGAAGCTCAGAGAGTCTTGAATTTTATAAATATGAAGTTGGCTACTGCATCAGTTAATAATGGTAATACATCGAGGAGTAGTAAAGTGCGTGGACCTTTTACAATCGCATACACGCAATTTTAAATGAAGTTATGTTGCTAGAACGATGATTGCTACGGACATGAGTATTCTGTAGGGTGCTTGGAGTTAGTGTGATATTAATGATTGAAGTTTAACGGGTGTTATAGGTTTTTACGTTTTCATGTAAGGGCCTGTTTTTCCCATTTCTATTCCTTAGATTTTTTGAGGTTTTGTCTTCCCTTTAGTTCTCTAAAGGGTCTGGGATCCTAGGGTCCCTTGGTAATTATTTGTAATTACTGTTTTTGGCTTTAATATTATGACTTAGTTAAAAAACGGTTGGAGACAGACTCGTTGTGCTGGTGAAGTCGGGAGGGACTAGGCATGTCCCCTTTTCGTTGAAGTGGGTAAGGTATGGTAGGTTATATCTGATGATGAGTACATTGCACCTTGGGTGGGCCTTTGTACACGGCATATGACTCTTTAAATATTCGTATTTTGATTTGAAGTTGGGATCTAGCTCTTCAGCAACTGGAGATGTCTCTTTCTTGAATAAATGTTCAGTGCTGATGATGTAATCCATTGTTAATTGCCCTCTAGTCTTACATGTTACACCTTTCCAAGAACATGGGTACTTCTTTACAGAAGTTGGATTTACAACATTTGAAACATGGAGCTGATGGCGGCAGGGAGAGTTGGGTTCTGTTGCACAAACTAGTGCTGTTGGTTCCATTTCTCCCAGCAATGAGATGCATATATACACGTATCGGTACTTTTGTTGGAGACTACCTCGTGAATATGATGTACACAGTCATTTACTAAGAAAGCAACTTGGTTTTTTTGTTATACTCTTGTGATAAACGAGTAGTTCTTTCGAGCACAGGTTGTGCTATCTGGTCTTGCAGGTGATACATCCGCAAAGATTCGGGTCGAGGTGCTAACTAGTAGTCTTGCAGTCAAGTGCCATGGCTCTTTTGTGAAAATAACGCTGTAGGTATCGACCCAAAATTATTCGAAAAGTAACTTGCATGCTCCGGAGGGGGACTTGTTGCTGCTAGTTTTCTTGTCTCGACCTTGAGCATTATTAAGTATCATGAATTTGTGGTCAGTCATGAAAACAACTGCAGCTAGGTTCCTTTTGAGTTCAGAAACACAGACCGAATACTTGGCTCTCTTGGATAGTCAATGCTGCACTTAGTAGAGCTACATCTGGTTGGTGACCTTTTGTTGAACCCTTATTGTAGCTTGCTTCCGTGTAAATTCCGTGAATTAGTAAGTCTTTAAGTGGCAGTGGCGAGCAGGTGCTTAACTGCCTTATCGTCATCGGAGGTGATTAATCAGTTTGTTCTTCGCTGAGAGGACTCTTGAACGTTACAGTCAGAAACATCTTCACCATTAGATGGCAGTTCTTTGTTTGATTGAATATCCTCCCGTCTTAATGGGATATGTATGTTGGCGTAGTGGAGTACTGCAGGTATATGTTCTGTTTTTCGTTACTGCGATGTAGCAGCACCTGCACATTTATCAGCTTCATTTGTAATAAAGATACACATCTTCAGTAATTTAAATTCCGCAAAGTAAAGTGTTTATAGATTCATGTCAATGCCAGATGATATAATATATATCTATATTTACAATGATTGTAAAACAAGTGGTTGCTAGTTCAAGCGTAGGGCTATACTGAAACTTTCAATGATATGTGCAAGCTATATTGAAGCTTATCAAAAATTCTCAATCATCAAAGATGCATATTAAATGAGTGCCTGTTAGGTTCAGATGCAAAACCCCTTCCTCATTGACATCTGAGAGATTGATCAAGAAATTAAGAGAGATAATCTCGATTAGACATGATAAGTTAGAGAATTGAATCATATCGCATCGTTCGAAGTGCGTTGAATAGTTAGAATATATATTGACCGAACTTGAAGCAATTGATCGAGAACAGACTCAACTCAAATGAGATCGCAAATGCAATATGGATAGAAATCAAACCAAATCAATGGGTAATACGGATTAAAGTGCCCTCTATTCAAATCCAAGCCAACTAAAATAAAATAAAAAGTGTTTTTTTTTTGAAATTTTTTATCGCAATCAAGTTAGAATGAAAGAGTAAAAACTTATCTTCGGTTACTCTTCATGGTGAAGCTTTGGTAGTGATGATGGAGAAAGATGATAGGCGTGGGTCTGGGTGGGTCCTCTCTGCGCAAACAACATGTCATGGGAGGGTGGGTGTCTTTGCACAAACACTTCTCCCTTCTTGGGTTGTTTCCCACTCTTGCTTGTATCCTTTTATTATTACTCGTTTCTTCTCAACATGTCCTTTGTATTCTTTTTCTCTTTTTCTTTAACTCTCTATGCGCGTTGGTATTGCTGTGATTAGGCGGTGTCTATGCTTACAATCCGGTGAATGTTCTCCTTTATTATCTTGATGTGTGTCTTGACATTGTTGTCTCCTGTCTCTATGACCATCTACTAGTAAACCTTCGTCTCTAGCTAGGTGACATGCGCGCTACCAACTCCAAACGATGTCATCCAGTCTCTTGGAATCCCATCAATGCTTCTTGTGACTAGGTATAGGAGGGTTCGTGTTACCTAATGCTTGGTTGTGGAACAGATTCTGTCGCCATTAGTATTTTGAGTTGGTTTCGTTCTTTTTCTGTAGGTGTTTCGAGATCAGTGTACTATTACTGAGATGAAAGCCCAGTTAAACAATCCAGTATATTCCAAATCCGCACTAAAATCTAGGAATTAAAAACTAAAAATTTAAATATTTTAGGAGATATTAATGAGGGTAGATTTGGAAAATATATAGTTTTTCTTTTAGTCTTCTTAATATGTGTGAAAACACCTTCCCTTCATCTAAAATGGGACGGAAGGAGTATATATTAGTGGTAAATCATGAGAGCTCCTAGCAGGATCTTGGTGGGGTTGTCCCATCTTTGATGCAGAAGGAGAAGCTCTTAGCATTGCAGTGGTTACAAAATGTAACGAAAAGCCAACTGCGCAGGTGACAATTAGTGAAAATAAAGTGAACTGAACATTATGGTACTAATTCATTTTTTACCGTGTTTGTTTTACTGGAAGCTACTGTTTTAAATCCATGGGGTTGCACTTGTTCTTCGCCCAAGCTTAGAGTTCGGGAACTTATACATGTCGGTGTGGATGCCTTGGTTACTGAGATGTTGACTGTTCACAGAGAATCAAAATTCGTGGCTGGTAGTGAGCTTCATATTCTTATGGATGTCTGAGAAGCAAATGAAACTTTTTGAATATAGCTGATGGTAGAACATTAGATAAGATAAGGAGCAAATCTGACATAAGATTTGACTTGTTGTATAATGTGGTGGCTAATGAGTGTTGTTCCTCAGTTAGGCAAACAAAACATAGTTGATTATTAATGTTTACAGTGTACACCTTGAGAAAGACTAGCAACAGCTTACAAGGTCAGCATGTAGGTTTGTAGCTGACATATAAAATTCATCACAAAGTGAAGGAAGCATAAAATGTTTTAGCCAACAACTGAAAGATAGATAATGTAGACTTTGTAGCTTGAGGCTATAATACATGTTTGCATTTATTGTAGTACATTGATAAAAATGGCTTGATTGCATCTGTCGATAAAAGATCTAGTCACCTTTCTGGTGGTGTGCCTAGTATTTGATACTTTTAATTCATAATCATGCACATTTTGTTCATTTGTTTAAGTTGGAACGTTATGAATACCTTCCATTTTTGTTGACCTTGCACAAATACTCCAAGGAATAAAAAATAATTTTTTTTGGAGTCAACTAGAAAAAATTGATTCCACTTTTTGGAAGCAACTTGCATAGAATTGTGTCTAGAATTTGTCCTAGTTGGGTCCACTTTTGAAAACAATTTATGCTAGTTGCTTCCACTTTTTATAAGATAGGAATATTTTTTAAAATTGAATAAGAATATATTATAAGGGGTTGACTTTGAGGGGACATTTGAATAATGTTCCCTTATTTTAAGCCTTGTATTTTTTTACGGAATCATCCAATCTAAATTCCATGATATTTAGTAGGAGTATAATCTATCAATATGACTATATCAGCCATAAAAAGTGCACAATTTCTTAATACTTGCGTTCAGTATATTTGATATCTTTCGTAACCATACACATTTCATTTGATATCTCGATGTTGTATACTTGTGTTCACTATGGGATGAGTACAGTCCTACATCTTGTTTGTTTGCAGCTGACTCGGCGTCTGGATCTGAGTCAACCTCTGACTCAGGCTGAGTCAGCAGTTAGACCGTTTGTTTTGCATTTTGAGTCAGATCTGACTCGACCTATGATTCAGACATAATCCCTGAATCGGATCCATTTGAGTCAGGTAACAAAATACCCCTGACTCAAGGTACCAAACCACTGACTCACGTTTTTTGAGTCAGATGAGTCAGATCTGACTCAAAACAAACATATTGAATCAGATCCAGATGAGTCAGGTGATTTCACTCAGATCCAGATGACTCATATCCAGACGACTCAGATGAGTTAAGAGTAAACAAACATAGTGCTAATCTCTGTTTCATTCTGGAGGTGTTGAGCTTGATTGGTGCGTAATTCATCTTTATGCAATTACTGTGCAATAAACTAATATTTTATCTTGTAATTCGATTAAACTTTGTCGGTGTCACCGGAAATAGGTCCATTTGTCTTAGATCTATAAAATTGAGCATGTGAGTGGTGTAAATAAAGTGTAAATAAATTCATCAACTCTCTGCTTATCTCTAACTATCAGGGCTTCTTAACATCATTTCACTCTCCTACATCTCTTCTGCATCTCTTTTCTGTTATCCGCCGCCTCAAAAACTGCCGCCACAAAATCATGGCACCTGATGTTAGCGCAATGATTTCTCCTCTCAATCGTATGTAACTACCCATTTTGATTTCAATTTATTTTAAAAAAAATTCAATAAAATCATTTTTATTCTTTGTGTTTTGTTTTTCTCATTCAATGATTCTTCTGAAATAGTTTTTTTTTTTTTTTATATATATAGAAATGAAGTTGGTGGTAAATGTCTGAAAATCCGGAGTCAAGCTGATCACAGAATCAAGGCCGATAAAGGACTTAATGTTACCTTTACCAAGCAATGTCTTCAGTAACTTTACCATCTGTCCTCCTCCTTGTAAGTTTAGGTTACTCGTTACTTTTTACCCTCCTCACTTACTAACCCTTTCATTCCCATGTTGTAGTCAGGGTTGATCTTCTTTTTAAATTTTATTTGATTAATTCTTATGTACAGATTTCATATTTAAAAAATTAAGTTTGCAGGTTTCCTTGAACGAGGCCAAGAAGGAGGGAAATGAGGGACACATAATGTAACTACCGAAACCGGTAGGACACCAAAATAGTAACTAAACAAGATCTAAGACATGAGTTATCAATTTGATTAAGAAACTTTTATTGATTTATTCAATACGGCTTCAAGATTACAAGATTCTACACAAGGGAAAACCCTAATCTCACTCTCCAGACTAAACTTTCTACTCTACCCAAAAATTCCATCCCCCTTCATTGCCCAAGGACCTGTATTTATAGGAAAACTCTTCCTAGTGCGGGACAACTCATTTTACTTCGCCAAGACTTCATGGGGTTGCTTTATTCTTCGCCCAGACCATTTTCAATAAAGTTTTTCCCCTTCTATCGCTGATACCCATGTGATCCTGTCGGGACAACTGTTCTATTTCTTGCTCAATAAGTATCATCTTCGCCGAGTGACTTAAGATCCAAGCAACCTTACTCCGCTCGTTCCTTCCTCGTGGATTGTATCTTGCCGAGCACTCCAATTGATTCTTCATGATGCTCATACTTCGTGTCCTCTACCCTGCGAAGTATTTCTGACCTTTGATTTGACAAGTCACTGACCGAGATCTTGACCAAGATTTATTCTTCCTTTCAAGGTCTTTTCGTATGGACACGTGGCGAGCCTATTTTGCATACCTACACATAAGCCTAAAAGAATCAAATGTTAGTCCATAGTGGTGAGTTCATGTCCATATGACTGTCACAGAATGAGATGAAAATTGTATAGATATGGTAGATGATAACATGTGATGAGATATATAAATTGTTTTATTTTTCCTTGGAATGAGTTCTTCAATTAATAATGGAAAGATGGATTACGTAGTGTTTGTGACTTGTGGCTCTTAAATTCCTAAATTTCTATGAAAATTACATTTCGACATTTCAGGACATCTTATTGTTGATTTTGAAACTAATGAGTTGTCAATTTCTTTTGATGCATGTGAATGTTGTTGGCCGATCATACAGGTGTGGTTTGCTAATGGAATACTGAACTCTTCAGCCATCGGGCCTGTATAGAGAGCTGGCGGTCTACTAAAAGTATTCGAAGCAGGAACAGGCTACGGAATACGGATTTTCTTCTTTTGATTCAATTGCAATGCTGATTTCATCATCAATTATTCCACCTCTTGTTCTCTCCTTCATGTAAGTTTAATATTCTTGTTTATTTTTCATGAGCTAGCCTTAAAGATGTTAGAGCAGAATAAAGAATAAGCGTTGATCTAAAATACTTGTCCTGATTTTCATATTTGTCAAACGTAGTATCTTGAAAGAAGCTTCCAAAAAGAACAGGCTGAGACTGCATTGTAAAACAAAAAGGTTACAAAGAATCAAATCTCGTGAGTAGCGATGAGTTTTATATCCTTGTGATTATCAGATGAGAACTTTTTGAATGTGGTATATGGTAGAACATAAGATTAGATAAGATAAGGTGCACATTCGACATGAGTTATATAATGTGGTGGCTAGTGAGTGTTGTGCCTCAATTAGGCGAACAAAACGTAGTTGATTATCAATTTTTACAGCATATATCTATGTATGAGAAAGACTGGTGACATCTTACAAATTCAGCATGTAACTTGTGTATTCTGGAATATTGTTGTAAGTTGAATGTAGGGCTGTAGCTGATATAGCAAGGAACTAGTAATTTCATCATTGTTCTGTAAATGAAGGATTTGATTTTTATTAGATTGAATATTCTGTAAAATCATTGGATCACCTCTTCTTAGAATGTTCTGTAGTTTGTCAGCATTAGGATAGGGTCAGTAAAGCTACTGAATGTAGCTCTGTCTCAGATTCCAGATCCCACATAACCAATTTTAAAATAAAGTATGTTGGATGGGGAGGGCTTTCCCGTTTTGTAAAGTCCACAAAAATAAGCAAGGCAGGAAATAAAAAAGTGTATTACCTTTTGTTTCTTGTTTTGAATATGATATGGTGAAGCTTTGTTACGTTTTTCACCTTAGCTGAAGGTGTTCGTTACTTTTTGTTCATAAAAAAGACAATCTTTGCATCATTTCCATTTATGAGGCACTTAGTTCTTCTGGTGGTTTCTCCCATTCCTCGGATAAAAAGAATTCTATAATTTGTCTTTTGAGATATATGAGTTTCTCCAAGAAAATATGAAGCCAGTTTAAAATTGATATTCACAAGGGAAATTGAATACAATCCCGTCTTTTGAGATATATGAGTTTCTCCAAGAAAATATGAAGCCAGTTTAAAATTGATATTCACAAGGAAAACTGAATACAATCCCGTCAAATTTAAGTTGCGAGGGAGTTGAATCTTGAGCCATTGCCGTAGCATCTATGTTATGCAATACTGTACAACCCCGTCTTTTTAATTCTCCTAAATTATGGAGGCCATTGTATTAGTAAGCTAAGACAAGAACTTAGGGTCTCAAGTTTGTACTTCCAAGTTCCAAAAGGGGGAAAATTAAACTTCTAAAATGAAAACACTAGCAAGATGAATATAATTTACTTACGATCAGAGTCATGTGATGTATCAACCGTGTTCCGTGCAGAACCAGAAGTCTTAGCCAAACAAGTAATAGAGCGGTATTTTATGACAAGACAATGCTTTAGCCATGCTGGGTTGTGTACCCCAAAGTCTGAAGGCACGGGCTAAAACTCAAAGGTGTTAGGTTAGAATCAATGGATATTTTCATAAATCACAATTTCGTGTTATTTATAAAAACAAAAGAAAAACCCTTAAATTCATTTACTGAATTCTGTTTTAGATATTAAAATTGAAGATAAAGGGAAATAAAGGGGTATGGTTTGGAGAAAGTAGGACTTCAGCTTGATTGCAGCAAAGTAAAGTTTACTGATATATATTTTAAGGTTTTATGGATCTCAGGTTTCAAACTAGAAGAAAAATGTGAATCCTATTCAATCTATTCGTATATTGAAATTGAATGACCTTACAAGTGCCGTACCCATGCCTGTACAAGTCCTGTCACTCTGAACTCATGAATTGTTGCCAAGCAAAAGTAAAAAACTTAATTCTGATCTCGTAATTTCAGATTTTTGAAACAACTTAGTGTGGTAATTTCAAGTTTTTGTTGTAGTAATAGAAGAGGTCCATAATATGTAGTGTGCCATCCTTGTGCTCAACAACACAAGAACCCAACCGCTTCCTCCAAGAAATACTGTTATTGCAAGATCAAGCTAAAACCAACACACCCAATCCTAATAAAAGACCAGCTCATAATAACTATTCTCATGGGGTTGAGAACTTAAATTTAGCAAAGGAAAACAATGGAATACTGTGCTAACAGTAGTGCTGCTAACAATAGTGGTACTAGTTCTGTTTATTTAAATCCTATATTATGCTGGTGACAATTGCTAATAATCATTATCATGGAACATTACCACCGTGTCCTACACAAAATTTTCATCCACTAGTGTGCTGATTTCAACAATTCTTCATCCACGAAATTTTCACTTTGTTCTACTAGTATCAACAGTCGAACAGAAGGCTAATGATGGGAAAAGTGAGAACGGTTGAGAATTCTATCGTTTCTTAGATATTCACGAAGGCTAGTGGATATCATCCTTCCCAGTTATAAACTTATAGAACATTCAGTTGTGTCTGAAATGAAGTGAAACAAAAAATGGTACAGCAAAAAGTTTAACATATCTATTGTCACTAGCCACTAAAACATTGACAAGGTATTAAGGCATTCAACCACTTTACTGAACTATGGGGAAGATGGATGGTTACTTTACTTAGAGACGAGCTGCAGCAGTATACACTATATCCCTGCTACAGATCACTACAAGAAAAGTTGGATTAAGCGACCAGGCATTTTTGGTTGGAAAAGTCCATATTGAGTCGCTCTATCCCTTAAAGCGATTTAATTTGGCTCTCGCTCTGGAGTTGCAAAAAGTGGGATTTCAACAAGTCTAGAGCAGCTAGGCAATCGCTTTAGTAATCAAGCAATTATCATGTAGCGTCTTTTTTCTTAATTGCTTCATGGCTAGACCGACCTTCCTAGAGCAAGCAAAATAGTGATCGCTTTAAAGCTAGACCAACCAAAATACAGCATGTGAAACGATGATCACTTCATAGATAAAACAACGATAATAGAGCAAGTGAAACGCCGATCGCTTCATAGATAGACCAACCATAATAATAGAGCAAGTGAAATACCTGAAGTTGGTTGCTTACATTTTTGAGCTACCAAACTTTTTGCCGACTATATCTGTTGTTCTGGTGCCGGAAGTATCTGGCCGATTTCGATTTAGATAATCCCAAATTGAAATTAAAGTTAAAAATAACAATTAAAATTGATACTAAAACAAATTATGAACCAAATTAAAAACTGAATCAAGTTTTATCATATCACATAGATCAATTTACATCATTTATTAAAAAAAGAAAATCTTTACAGGAACAAAAAGATTAAAAATACAAACTAATCATTTCTTAATAAAATGATGATTACCATTTCCTTAATTTTGAAACAAAAGATGAACACTCCTTCCACTTTGTAGCACCTAGCTCATAATAAGAGATTCATACTGCCATCATCATTCTTGTGCTTAAGTTCCTGGAGATAGTGGATATATTTAAGAATACACATAGAACTGCATATTTCAATAATTTGGAGGAGATCCAAACAGTAAACAAGGCGTACCATCTAAAAAATGAGGGCAAGAGTACATAACATAACTCTCATTGTCTGACAAATATATGGTGTCAAATTGATCCTGTACGAAAACATAGGTTAAGCGACCAAAATCTTGTTTATACAAGACTCTACTAGATCTCGTGTTCTTTTCCCATGTGCGAGAACAGTTAATTTAATTAAAATAAATCAACACCAGGTAACCTAAAATCAATTGGATCTGAAGATCGAAATGATACATACTCCAAAATAACATTCTTCCATTTTGATTAAAACTACAGTAGGCATTTGCACCAAGTAGCCTTGAGGGACAAGAAAAAAATTAAAGATAAAGAAAGAATTATAAGCAAACACACAGAACAAGAGTTTAAAGTATTAAATCTGAGGTTTATCTACATAGGATCAAACAGATGATGGATAGTCAAAGGCCCCACCTAAGAGCAGGAACAGGCTCTACTTAGTCCCCAGGTGGCTTTTGGGCGCTTAACAACTAAAGGGCTTGCCCGACTAGGCTTCGCCTAAAAGACGAGTACGCAAAACATAGAGAGTAAGAGAAAGAAGACCAGCTGCCTTCTCTTCTCCAATTTTTAAGAGTTTATATTTCTTCCAAATAATTTTAAACCACCTCTGTCTCGCTATACACATGCACAATACTGCATATACATATATCGGTAATATACTAATATCCACCAAGTCCTCGACTAGTCCTTCTAGGCACCATCCCCCCTTGGACACCTAGCGACATTATCTAGAGTTTAGCCCTTAAATCATCATCCTCAAAGGGTCATTTGAAACTTCTCCTAGTTCTAACATGAATAGAGAAAATAGATAATAACAACCTTGTCAAAATTTTAAAAGCAATGATTACCTTCCTTCGTGGGGCGCGCAAAAACCCCTAAGAGAATAGACATAGTAATGCCTTTTAGGATCAGGGGACAATAAAGAAAAGGTGTTGCTTCTGAAGGGAAAGGCAGAATACCATCTCCTTCATAAGATTCATTATCAGGCTGTGCTGCCATATCCTCTTCAGTCTCGCGGCCCCCTTTAAGATCCTCTCCTTGCACCTCGTACCCAAGTTGATCATCGTGGTCGTTATCAGTGGAAACGGAATCATCCACAAAGTCCTGCGACACGATTTTTTCACCAGAGAAACTTTAATCAGAGCATCATTCATGCAGATTAAGACTCTGAACAACTACAGATTATTGCAGCAGGAAACAAAAAAGGAGTGCATGTACCTCTGTGACTAAATCTGGTTTCTGCGGGTGGAAGACGCTCGCCA
Source organism: Papaver somniferum (assembly GCF_003573695.1). Taxonomy (NCBI): domain Eukaryota; kingdom Viridiplantae; phylum Streptophyta; class Magnoliopsida; order Ranunculales; family Papaveraceae; genus Papaver; species Papaver somniferum. Next base: position 10,436,512 of record NC_039366.1, read on the forward strand.
TAACCACCTTCCACTTGAATTGTCATCCCTGGTGGTGCTATATAAAACAAGAAATGTACTAATTTGTAAGGATCACAGAGATACAAGCTCAACAGAGACGTAAAAGAGCCACGGTGATTACAGAATGTAATATAAAAGAGTGACAAGAGAAATATTAAGATTCACCATGAGTAAGATGATGCACAATATTCAAGATATGTCAGTTTTCTAAATACTAATCCAATTGGCTAGACAAGAAAAAAACAGCTAAGATCTACCATCATTGACCGGGCATGTGCAGCTCCTTGGTCAGTTAAATCACCTTGCTCATCATCCATCTTTGCTCAGTTAAAGTTCGGGAACCAGATTGAGATCATAGTCCTGAGAGAATACAAAATGTACACTTATATGTCTACTCGATCTCTCCCACTTTTGACAAGAGACAAAGATTTTCCCTATGTTTTATAAAATTAAGAGAAGAAAAAAAAAGCAGCCACTTCTCATTACCAGCACGGATTGTCCACCTTCATAAACTCTAATTTTGGAGTGCAAGGTAGCTTCCAGACATAGTTGCCCCTGCACAATCTCAGATATTAGCCTCACATAATAATACGAAGATTAGAGAATTCATGTAATCTACAAAGAAAATAATTTGCTAGCTATTTGCAATAATCTTTCCATGCCTCCTCCTCATTTAATCTTTTACTCTATGCCATCAATGTCAAATACCGTTTCGAAACATGAAACAGAAAATAGCAACACATGCTTTTCAGTGGGATTATTTCATAGGACTTCAACTCAGAAAAATGGAAATCCCAACTCTCTCAGCTATAAGATTAATTCCACCAGCCACAAAGCGCCAATAACAAACAAACACGGAGCTTCCGCCTGAATACATAATGACATGCTAGTGCAGTTAAACATGTTACTAGTTTTGTAAATGAGGACAGAGAAACACTTCCACATTCAAAATGAAGATAAATTTCCTATTGGATAACCATTTGTGCAGTTCAGCAGGAAGTGCAACATTGTGTATGACAGAGATAAATGAAACATTAAATCCTGATGTGGAGGCACATTATAGCAGCACATATCTTTACTTAGGGACTCTAACAGAATAGGACAGACTTGTATCCGAGAAAAATAATTGAAAAGCAAAAAGCTTATTTGATACTTGACACGACTGCATATTCTCATGAATGGGTATGCCATTCGACACAATTCATATGGGCCTATGTACTATGTTGAGAATAAGTTACCTAAGAGATGGAAATGTGAATTCCAGTCCTTTTCTTGTCCAGCGAGTCCAAAACCTGGCTGAAACCTTTTCCGCGTGGAAGGAGCTCCCTTCACCCCCATAGGTCTTCAATCACCTCTACCATCTCCATGAACAATGCCATGTTGACAAGGGGGCAAACTTGGTTTTAGAGACCTCCAGTACCAACATTACCTCCACCAGGTACCATTTCTAATGCCAAATGAAAAAAAAGGGTTAGTTCGAATGATAAATAACAAGGAAACCAAGTGGGTAATCACCACGGAAAACTCCACCATCTGTCTCAGCACAAGCCATCTATCATATTACATATTCATTACCAGTGTCTCAAGATTTACCAGACCACACACCACTAACACAGACACCCATAATCTTCATTTCACAACCTGCTCAACCCACTTAAAAATTCTTCTTCCAATAATCTAAGCATTCGAATCACATAGAGAACCATTTAGTTCTTCTCTACTCAGCCGATATCACCGATTTCAATTCCTTCTTTTCTGTAATCAATTCCACCTACAGTTCAGTCAAAATCTTCATCTCCAATTTCCTGTTTAAACCCTAACTGTAATTCACCATCCATCTTGATTTCTAGCAGCAACAACACCAATTCCACAAATCGAACCCATGATTAAGAAACTTTAATCAGAGATGGAAGAGATAATGAATTTTCTGTTGTTGATTCGATGTTCAGGGATGGAGAGATATGATTCTTATGTCTAGGTTAGATGTTGAGTGAAGAATTGAAAGGGATTCTGAGATTGAATCAGTGAAAGAAGAAATCAATAGTAGATTACGAATCGTTTGATTTAGGGTTTGTAGAAGGTGGATCTGAGGTATTCAATTGATGAGTTTCTGTGACTGAGGTTGTGATGATTTTCACCAGAAATTGCAGATGAGAATTAATATGGGTCAATTCAATCAAGAAATGGAGATGAAGAAGAGGGATTGAGAGAAGAGCAGCGGTGGTGATGGAGCGCCGACGGTGTGTTTCGGAGGAGAGGAAGAAAGAAAGAGAGAACCAGATTGGAATTAGAGTTCGAGTTCGAGTGGTCGCGGGATACAACCAAGAATGAAAATTAAAATGATCGACGGACCATATTTCGTTTGATCCACTCATACGGATCAAGAAAAAGATCTTGATGGTTGATATTATATTTGGGATGTTCATACGGATTGAGAAGTAAGTGTGTTTCTGTTTGTGCTAATACGAACTCATGTATCCGGTTTTGTTATCAACATTCGACACGAAAAAAATCCAAAAAAAATATTAATAAATTTAGGACATTGTTATCGACATTATGACATAAAAAAATCCAAAAAATACATAAGAATGAATCGGGAAAATGAAAAATGAAATCGATAATTGGTGTGTTTCTTTGTGTTTTTGTGCTTTCTCTGTGTGTTTCCGCTTTGAATTTCGACTAGTCACATAGGTCATGAAGTAATTTCTACTAGTCATATAGTTCATGAAGTAATTTCTAATATTCATTACTGATAAATATGAAGATCGGTATCGATTTGAACTTCAAATTTGGTATAACGGCATAGGAACTATGAACCATGAAGCTCCGGGAGGGTTCTGGCTTCAAACTTAGCATGATACATCGTATTTATCCATAAATATGAATCTCAGTGTCGATTCGAACTTCAAATTCGGTATAACGACATATAAACTATGAACCACAAAGCTTCAAGAGGGTTGTGACTTCAAACTTAGCATGATACATCATCAAAATCGATAAATATGAAGCTCAATGCCGACTCGAACTTCAAATTCGGTATAACGACAACGACACTCTGAACCAAGAAGCTCTAGGAGGGTTCTGACTTCAAACTTAGAAGGATACATCATCAAAATAGATAAATATGAATCTCAATGTCGATTCGTACTTTAAACGTGGTATAATGGCATACAAACTATGAACCACGAAGCTTCAGAAGGGTTCTGACTTTAAACTTAGCATGATATATCATCGAAATCATCAAATATGAAGCTCAATGTCCATTCGAACTTCAAATTCGGTATAACACACTATCATACTACTTGAACTAGCTTTGTCATTGATACCACCGCCCATAATTTCAGATCTGGAAATGAAGAGTTCTGTGGTGTTGAAGACATTTATTTATGGTGAAGAAGATAAGGTTGCATACGGATTATGAAAATATTTGGACGATAAAGATTTGATTTAAGACTGTCATACGGATCAAGGAAAGTGTGTTTTCTTGGTGCTTTCTCTTTGTGCTTTCTCTTTCTGCTCGCACATATTAGATATCCAGTCTGTCTCTATTTCTATTTCTTCGGTCTCGATTTAAAAATAGATTCCTGATTATAAATTAGACCGCCTTGTTATCCGAAACCTACTGTTTGGTTTATACAAGTGCATCTCAATCGATCGACCTTAGTCAATTTCGCCACATAGTTATCTATCAAATAAACCGAATTTTCGTGGCTTCACTTAATTTCACTTATTATTTGTCAATCTTACCTAATGTCAATCGGCCTTACTCAGATTTTCCCAAGAGTTATTAGGTTCTTTAGTTATCTATCATTTTAATTGAATGTTTATCGACCTTAATTAATTAAAGACATTATTTATCAATCTTGTCCAATATTACTGGATCTCACTCAATTTTTCTTAGATTCCACGAGTTTATATGGTTATCGATCAAATAAACTAAAATTCCTTCGTTTTAACTTAATTTAACTTGTTATCCATCAATCTTATCCAATATCGTTGGACCTCACTCAGTTTCTCTTAGATAGATTGGTTTATCTAGTTATCCATTATTTTAACTGAATGTCTATCGACCTTTGTGTATTTCACCCTTTATCTATCAATGTTATCCAATTCGCTCGACCTTACTCAATTTCTCTTACATAAATTGGTTTATCCAGTTATCCATTATTTTAACTGAATGTCCGTCAGTAGTTCACCGAGGATGGGAACTACTGACAGTAAATCGGAAAAATTGTCCAAGTTCCACCGATTTATTGAAAAAAGGAATTAATGATATAATTTTAAAATTTTCAAGGTTTTGATAAAACACCTAAATAAATTTCATGTTAAATCATAGGAATCAGATTTTTCCGATTCTTTCTTTTCTTTGTCCCAATTTTTTTTTAATCACAAAATTAGGATATAAATAGTTTTTAAGATCATACAAAATTGTGCTAATTACAAAACGAACAAGGAATACGATTTTTCAAATTTATCTGGCCAATAGAAAGCCAAGAGCTAGGTAATGATTGGAAACAAATTCGGTAATTACCTTCTCAACAGATAGAATTTCGAGTAATGTATTAGAAATGGACGGGAATGAACAAGTGAATTATTATCGTAGAAAATATGTAGAACATATAAATTTTGGATTGAATACTATGAATGTGTATAAATCAATTGAATGAAAATGATTAGAAAAATGCGAAAGAATGGGAAACCCACCTCGTAAAATTACTATATAACTTTTATTGGAAACCCACCTCGTAAAATTTCTACAAATCAAAATTAAACATCTAAATATCAAACATCAAACACTAGATTGGTGATCGCTTCCCTTTCTCATTATTAGAATCATCTACTTTCCTTTTCTGAATTGGTGGTCGCTATACCTTGGTTGCTGAGACAGGTTTTTAGCAGCCAAACATATTTTGAATTGCTGATACATGGTAGCTTGAAGTAAATAGCTACTAACCTACTATTACACTCGCTATGTAGTACTGGGAAACATGCAGGAGTAACCCACAAATTTAATTAGTAGCTACGATTTAATGGGAGCATGTTAATAGCAGCCAAAGTTTTTGGTAATTGCAAACATGGTTGCTTAACTATTAAAGCGACCAAAATTTTAAGATCTTGCTAAGATTTTGGTCGCTTAAACCAAGTTTTCTTGTAGTGGATGCAGCGCTTAGAATCGACCAGATTTACATAACAAACCATATACCCAAAGAAAAGGAACTGCAAATTTCAATCGCATTTTCACTACCATATACAAATCTAATCATGATTCTTGTATGTAAGTAAACAACCCCAGTAAAAAATATATGCACGATCATACTAATATCTCTATACTGTCATGGAAAAAGAACTAATTGAATGCTAAATAGCTTTAAGATATCAAACAAAGATTAATATCCAAAACTGATATGCACCGATGTAAGCCTTCTTTCAAAGTAAGTGACAAACATTATCAACACTAGGCTATAATTTGAACAAATGTTTCTTACAAGCTCCACAAGATGTGAACAACAACATTTTGAGTTGATCTTCATTCTATGTTCAGAAAACCCAAAGATACAAGTCCAGCATTACCCCAATCAGATATGAATACAACAAAAACCAATTTCGTTCCTTGTTCCAAACCTATGTCTAAATTATGGTATAAACTTTGGTCCTAGACACAAAAACATCTCTAGTTCAATGATTACCAACACAAATCTTCAATTTTCTGCATATCTACCACTTCAGCAGTTGTTGTTGCCTCTATCTATTGTGTGTCTCCATCTATTAGCTGAAATGGAAGACCGAGATCAGGTATCCCAGAGGTTTCATCCCTTCTCTGCATATAAAACCCAAAAGATGTGAATATTGGGGGGCTAAGACAATGAAAACAACAAACACAATAATATTACAGATCTTGCCAGAGAGGCTGTTTCAATTTTGGAAGCTACTTCCCACATCAAGACTTTGAAACTTTGAAAACCAATACAACTTAGTTTTGAGAGGAGAAGTCATTATGACTGAGAATTTTAAAGATCTGTCTCTCTTCTTTTTGATTTCCACCAAGGTATGTGCAAGGGTTCCCAGCTGAAACTAAAACTCCGATCATAATCACCCATCTGATTCTGGTAAAGTCAGAAAACTCTCATCAGCAGATCTCTGGTTACTGGTTTTGCACTCAGCGCCGCCTCACTCCCTCTCACTGATAGTCTCTCTTGTGTAAAGATTTTAAGAAGAGGGTAGGGTTTGGCAGATTTATAGAAGGAAATGTGTGATTTACCAATATGACATTGAACCAGTGTTAAATCTTAATAGATATTTGACTGCCGCCTCTGCGTGCAAGTTCGGTTATTTGAGACTGCCAGTCACGGACCAGACTAGATTATGGTGCAGTTGAGGATAAATGATTAGAATACTAATGGTATCTAATCAGTAATCGTCTTTGCATTTTGTTTTATCTTGTTACAAATGAAAAGAAAAAAAAAATGATCAAAATGCCTCAACATATTGCTACTTTGTGACAATTGATCCCCGAGTCATTCCAATGTACAGTTCGTAGGTCAGCGCAGTCCCCATGGCTTTTAACAAAAACTAAATAAAAAAATAAAGGCACAAATATTTACTCACATACTTGTGAGAATCACATTTCAGTCACCCTACGTACGATCTGCTAGTCAACTAGGGTAATTTACACAGTGGCACCTTTTTACTGATAAATAAATGGTTAGTTTAATAATTTTGCTGTGTTTAGAATCAGATTCTGAAATCAAACTCTGAAAAGTTTACAATTGTTCTGCTTCCGCCTTTATGGTGTTTTTTGTTTAAATACTGAATCTCTGAGATCCTAGTTATGCAGTTGCCCTGAATCAATCGGAGAAAGGGCTAATGAAAGACACTCATCTACGTTTCACTGGAACTGACTGGGGTGCAGTGAACACTGGTTTCTGTGATGAATTTATCGAGTCAACTGATGATTACACATTTGCTCGACAAATCTTTTAATGACTATAGCTATGTGGGGTGGTATTCACTACTTTCCAAGAAGGAGAAGGTGATTATCGTGCAACCTGGCCGAGTTGCGATTGCTAATTAATTGACCTGCATTTGGATGCATTTTGATGAATACATTCTTGTTTACGCTGGCTAAGCAACTCAAGAGAAACACAACTGCTAATGAAAAAATCTAGAGTTATGTCCTCAGTGGAACTTAATTACTGGGCATGATTCGGTTTACTTATAAGGATGTTCCTTAGGAACTTTAACAATTTGGATGGCAAATGCAGAACTAGTTCAACGCAAATGTGAGGAAATTTGTGGTGATGGATTTGGCTCCTCTTGGTTGCGCCCCTCATTACTTGTAGTGGAAATACGACAGTACAAATGACAAATGTGTGAAGGAGATAAATTGGTAATGGAGTTCAGTTATGCCGTGAAAGACGTGGTCGAGGAACTAGTAGGATAGAAACTAATTGATGTATATCAACTTTCATGGTGTTTTTGAAGCTTCTACGGGTAGGACGGATAACGTTATGGTGAGGTGTCAGACTTCTGCCATTTTGCTATAAATTCAACCAACTCAAATATGCAACTCCATCATAAACGTAAGAACTGAAATGACACCCAAAATGGCATGTAATGGTGGGATCAATTTCATCCAACTGATGCTGTAAATGGGACATTTCGTGATGTTTGCAACAACTTCTTAACTATGATTTTGTAATTCCAGGTGTTTGCAACAACTTCTAATATTGGAGGCAATTATGTAAAGTTTTTCCTTTGTTTTTGCAGCAGTGAAAAAAAGTCTATGATGTTTACCAGCAGGCCCCGCAAAGTTGGTAGGGTTGTGATATATCCATTTCTAAGGTTTCACTGAATTGAAGCTAAAAAAAGAACCAACAGAAAACAACAAGTTGGTTTTAATTTTGATCCTAGAATGCACCTAGACATTTGCAGGTCCTTGTGCAAGTATGAATTGAGTTAATGAATTGTGACAACATTTCCAGATTCTGTCAAATGCAAGCCTTAGAAGAACACTGGGTTTTTGAAAAATTTAAATACATCCTGAAATTTGTTTCCAACAAAAACCAATTACATTCTTTGTCCCAAACCTGTTTCTAATTAGAAAACGACGCCGGGTTTTTGAGGTGGTCAGTATGAAGCTGGTGTCTAAATAGTTTAAAAATTGGTCTAGATACAAATTGATACTGGATATCACTTATCAGATGTTCATTTTTCGGCAGATCTAGCATTTCAGGACTTGTGCATCTCCAACCATAGTAGCTGACGAAAATAATTTACTTACATGATGTTGACTTGGTTAATTACATCGCAGTCACACCCTAAGTGAAATGCATCCCCTTCTCCAATGCTTTGATAATCTAATTTGTTTCAGTTAACTTACTATTGGTTAATTTGCAGGATATGCATCATGAGGAACAAAGGCCGAATAGGGATTTTGATGTCCGGGGTACACCATTCTTCAGTTTGTCTAGTTTAAACCCAATTTTCCAACAACACTGCCATGTTTAGTTCCAAACATGTAAAGATAATTAACATTGGTACTAGTAAAACATAACGGAGCGGTCATCCCGATTGGATGTTAGGAAACAATGGTAATGTCTCATGATGATGATGATTATTAGCACTGCCACCAGTGTAATCTAAGGTTTGATTAGCAGAACTGGTATTACTAATACATTCTCATTACCCACATGAGAATAACTATTAGGAATGACAATGTTGGTGGCCGATTTGGGACGAGTAAGAAATTTGTGTTCTTGGTGTTCATGAGCATAACAAGGACAAAAAAATTTCCCTGTTTGTACACAACAATACTATGGTCTAATTTGACTACTGCATAAGCCTGAAATTACCACACAGTAAGAAAAACTATACCTGTTAGAAGCAAAAATGTTGTAAAAATCAGACATTACCAAATTATAATTCTGAGGTTGTTTTGCATCCCTCTATAAGCTGCTGGAACAAGATTATCCCGGACTTATACAGGCAGGAGTATTATACTGTAAGGTTAACCTACCTCAAATGCTATGAATAGCTCAGTTATTAGAACGAATCGATTGAAAAGGATTCACATTGTTTCTTTCAATTTAAAACCTGAGGTACCTAAAATCTTTAAAGTAGTAGCAATTCAATCAAATGCTCATAGCCAGCGTCAATTTCATCATAAACTATTGTAGTATTGTTGTAGTTACCAAAGTATAAGCCGACACGTAGCCATAGGAAGGCGCAGGAATCTGGTGAAAGATGTTACTTCAAGCCCCGAGATTCGTCGTCAGGGACTTGTCAAATCAAGTCAGAATTATCCTTATCTGGACGGCAGCGAAGTAAAGTTTGGGACAAGGTAACTCGCCAAAGGGGACGTAAAGCGCGAAAGGAATCAGATGTCCTTTACGAAATGACCACAAAGTAATGTGACTTGGCTTGGAAGAAAAGCTACCTCCATAAAGTAGATAAATTATCAAGCAAGAAATAGGATAGGTGTCCCGACAAGACCACGTTAATTCAGCGAAAGATGGGGGAAAACTTTATGAAATATGCTCCAGGCGAAGTATAAAGTAACCTCGCCGAGATAATGTGAGCTGTATACCATTAGGGTTGTTGGAGGCTATAAATAGAGACCTTGAGGCGATGTAAAGGGGAGAGATCTTTTAGAGAGGGAAAGATCTGGAATAGGAGAGAGAGAATTAGGGTTTCCTTGTAATTCATAGGCTTGGAAAGTGAATTACGATTTCCTAGTAACTCATGAGTGTAACTTGTATTTCGCTTGAGGTTAATAAATAAACTTAATTTCTTGTGTTATCATGTCTTAGATCTTACATACTTTCCATTTGGGTGTGTTGCTGGATTTCCAGTAATCACATTTTGGCGTCCGGAAACAGGGATCTTAGATTCGGGATCTATCCTCGTCTAAATGGTAGGAAGAGAAGCTGAGGTTGCACCAAAGAGGCGAAAACCAAAGATCTGAGAAGGATGGTTCGATATCTGAGGATTCAGCGGAAAGACTAGCAAAGAGGTGCATAAAAGGACGGATTTCGAAACGAGGTAAACGATGAAGGGGAAGGTGAGGCAAACGAAATCACAAACGGTGTTGAGAAGGAGTAAACGATTGGAGGCTCGGGATCAGGAGGTAAGGACGATATATTAGTAAAGGATGAAATACGAAGGACCATGATACAAGGGAAACGCAGATCGAAAGTGAAATCCGGGAATGTGGAGAAATCTAGTCAAATTGTGAAAGCCGAGACTACCGCGGAGAAGGAAATGAACCAAGAAAAGGCGGAGGAAAACGATGACGAGGAGGATGAGGTATCAAAAGAACTGGGTGAAACCCCTAATCAGGAGGAAGGGGACCAGATGATGCATGAGGAACGCGAACGAGAAATGACTGATGAGATCATGTGGGAAGAACATATTTGCGTTGTAAATCTAAGAACGGAAGACGAACCAAAAATCATAAAAATTGGGAAGAATATGGAGGTGGAAGAAGAAAGGAGGTTGGTGGAACTATTAAAAAAATATGGAGACATATTTGCGTGGAGTATAGAGGAAATTCCAGGTATTGATCCACGTGTTGCGTGTCATTGATTGAAATTAGACCCAACAATCAAGCCAGTAAGACAACGGATAAGGAAGATAGCGACGACCTATCATGATCAAATTGATAAGGAACTTCAGAAGATGATGAAGGCAGGCATCATAAAGCCGGCGAAATATCCAGATTGGATTGCGAATATGGTAATTGTAGGATTGCGAATATGGTAATTGTACCAAAGAAGAAGAACAATGGCATAAGAATCTGTATTGATTTCAGTGATCTAAATACCGCTTGTCCAAGGATAGTTTCCCTTTACCAAATATCCCTCAGATGGTGGAAGCAGCGTCCTGGTACAAAACGTTATCATCCTTGGATGGATATTGTGGATACAATCATATACCTTTGGCCGAAGAAGACCAGGAGCACACGGCTTTCTTCGCTCCTAGAGGGATGTACTGTTACATGAGAATGCCATTTGGATTGAAAAATGCAGGGGCTACATACCAGCGAATGGTGGAAAAAGTATTCGCAAAATGGGTACACACAACGTTGGAAGTTTATGTAGACGACATTTTGGTCAAAACCAAAGACTCCGGAGATCATGTGGAAGACCTAAAAGAGATCTTTGATCAGATGAGGAGATACAAGATGAAAATCAATCCATTGAGGTGCATTTTCGAATCAACGAAGTTCTTAGGCCATATAGTTTCTCGAAAAGGTATAGATATGGACCCTACAAAAGTACAGGAAATACTAGAAATACCATCACGAGATACTGTAAAATATGTGCAAAGATTGAATGGGCAGTTCGCGACACTGGGAAGGTTCATCTCGCGGTCATCTGATAAATGTAAACACTTCTTTGACATTTTAAAGAAGGGAGCAAAATTCGCGTGGACACAAGAGTGTAAGGAAGCTTTGAAGGGCATAAAAGAACACCTAGTCAAGTTATTAATCCTGAAGAAGCCGGAACCAGGAGAGGAGATGTTACTCTGTCTCGCATCCACACCCAATGCTATTAGTGCAGTCCTACTTAGGAACGACGGAGGAGTATAAAACCCATATTCTACGTGAGTAAAACCTTGAACTCCGCATAAAGAAATTACCCCAAGATCGTAAAATTGATATTGGCATTATTTTATGCATCACAAAAATTACGGACTTATTTCCAAATCCACAAGATCAAAGTCCTCACAAGGGTACCCATAGAGTCAGTCTTGAAGCATTCCCAACGACCTGGGAGAGTAGAGAGGTGGAACACTCATATCAGCTATTTCGGGCTAAAGTATGAAGTACAGACCTCGACGAAGTCGCATATAATAGCAGAGTTTCTCGCTGAATTTCCTTCGGAAGAAGATGGGAGTGTGGAAGACATGATGGAGATAGACAAAAGCCGACCGGACCCAAGAGATCTGTTAAAGCAAAGGCATCCCAGGAGATGGGAAATATTCGTTGATGGGGCATCTAATAGTTGTGGGGTGTAAGAATGGTATTCACTTCGCCTGCAGGCGAGCGAATAGTATTTTGTTTACGTCTGGAATACAATGCCACGAATAATGAAACCGAGTATGAGGCAGTAATACAGGCTCTGAGAATTGCAATAGAAATAGAATTGGACCAAATACGAATTACTAGTGACTCACAACTGGTAGTTCGTCAGATTGAAGGAGTGTATAATGCAGTCGATCCAGTGATGAAGAAATATCAACATCTTGTGCATGACTATTCTTCAAATATATGAAGTATCATACGGAGAAACATAAATAGAGATAACAATCGACATGCAAATGCATTATCCTTCATAGCTTCCATGATTGAGAATCCGAAAATCGGGCATATTGTGATTCAGCGATTGATGCAGCCTTCCGTAAGCAGAGAGGAAAGAGAACTTCAGGTAATAATGGTAGAAGAAAGGAACTCAGTAACGAGAAAAGAGTACTGGAGAACATCAATCTACAGCTACTTGAAGAAAGGAGACTTGCCACGAGATAGACAAGAGGCAAACAAAATCAAAAGTAAATCCACGAATTACGAGGTGTGAGAAGGGATCCTTTATAGGCTATCATTTTTGGGCCCATTTATGAGGTGCTTATCGCAGGAAGAAAGGATTGCAATTATGAAGTTAATTCATTATGGAGACGCTGGAAACCACAGCGGAACAAGATCACTAGCTTACAAGACCCGAACTCAGGGTTATTTTTGGCCCTACATGCATAAAGATGCGAAATACATTTCTATAAGGTGTGAGGCGCGTCAAAGGTTCGGCAAAAGAATACATGCACTAGCCACAAGCTTGAACTCAGTATTGAGTGTGAGGCCATTCGCCATGTGGGGGATACATATCGTGGGACCCTTTGTCACGGGGACGAAGCAAAGAAGGTACTTGATTGTAGCAACAAACTACTTCACAAAATGGGTAGAGGCAAAGGCTGTGCAACATACAAAAGACGGGGATATATACGATTTTATCCTCGAGCACATCATCTGTAGATTTGGCATACAAGTCCTGATTGTTTCAGACAATGGAAAGCAGTTCGAAGGGGAGAATGTGAAGATGTTGTTCAACGCTTTTAAGATTCAATCCGGGAAATCTACTCCATTATATCCCCAGAGTAATAGGCAGGCAGAGGCTACAAATAAAACGGTGTCCTCCACGTTGAAAAAGAAGCTGGAAGGGCATCATAAAGGATGGTGTGAGCAGATCTCGAACGTTCTATGGTCATATAGAACCACAAGGCGATAAGCAACAGGAGTATAGCCGTTCTGTTTAACGTACGGAGCCGAGGCAGTGCTACCAACATAAGCCATCCTTCCCACAACGAGGAGAGAAGCATGGGAAAAGGGGTTAAACACGGAATTAATTCTTGCAAGATTGGACGATCTCGATGAAAATAGATAAATTGCGTTACAGCATATGACGAACTACCACCAGAGGATGTCGATAGATTACAATAAAAGGGTAAAACCAAGAAGCTTCGTCCCGGGAGAGCTGGTGCTACGAAAAATACCATCTTATCAGCGAGGATCAGGAGGAAATCTAGAACCCACTTGGGAGGGTCCATACATCGTAAAAAGGGTTGTTGGGAACGGGGCATATGAATTAGCAGACTGCGAAGGGAAGGATACCGACGAAGAAGGGAAGATAATTTACGGCGAAGTAGAACGACAAGATATAAGGGTAGATCATCCTTGGAATCTTTTTTACATTAAGAATCCCTAAATGTAAGAAGCGAATAAAACTTATCAATAAAATATTTATACAATTTTATAAGAATGGATCCGTTTACACAAGCAGATAAGACCTCATATTAGGAGGCAAATAATGTCGACGAAATAAACAGTTTCCAGGGAAACTTAAAACCTTCGCCTAGGAAGGCTGGGAACCCACGGCATGCACACTAGTTCGCATGAAAATATAAGAGGCAAAGACCTAACGCGTGTCATGGACAATTCTCAGGAAGAAAGCTAGGGACAATGATAAGACCTATCCGCTAAGGGTCCCTTTATGATGGCCTTCGGTAAGGGGTGCAAAAATATGACCAAGGCGCCGACGTATTCGGTTGAGCTGCGGGTTCCTGGGACGTCTGGAGCGTTACCGGTCATATACGTCTGAAAAGTCTTGTCTACGATGCACTCGATCCCAAAGAAACCTCACTTAAGGTGTGACCTCGTAACCCTGAGCCTCATCGGTGAAGGGGTTAAGAAGTCACGAAAATAACTGAATGTTGTAATAACCGGATGGGAGGAGACCAACATGCATGTTAGGGTTAACCTCCTTGAAGGGCCACTCGGGGGAATATAAAAGGATGGTACCCTCCAGATTAGGGAGTTGTGTGACCAAAAAAGACGGCAATGTCATGGGACTACTATTCATGGGAATAATTAGGCCTGTCATATTGTCGCAAGGAAAAACTTGACCAGGATGTTAAGGCGAGGTTGATGGATTGTTATTCGCAAGGGTAACAGTCGCTTGAGACTTCGCCGAAGAAATACCCTTCATAATAGGGTGGGCGCAATAAGACCTTAACTAGGAGGTGCATTAAGACCTCCTAAATAAGAAAACAAAAGGTAAACAAAAAACAGACCTACACACCAGAATGGCGTAGTTATGAAGAGCGTAATCAGGGAAATCTCGTCTTGATCGGACAAAGCTCAATAAGAACAAGAGGCAAGTATATACTTTTTTATATTTTTTGTTCTTTTTTAACATTCTCCTCTCAAGACTACGAAGTCCTTAAGGCATAATTTAAAAGCTAAGAGACAAGAAATCAGAGAAAGGAGCACGAAGGAAAAGAGAAAAGTCGAAGGCATATTTTTTCAACCAGGACACAAGTATATACTTGGTGTCAAAAGATTAAAGGCGGAAACAACAGTTCTAATTGACAAAATAGCAAGATCATAATATACATATAAGATTTAAGTTTATATACATAGGCGAAGAGTACAAGGGTAAAGGACTGTGTTCTCTAATTATCATCTCCATCAGCTTCATTATCTCCATCAGCTTCATCATCTTCATCAGACTCTGTGCCTTCTTCGGAAGAAAGAATCGGTTCGTGGATAGTAGGCTCCGGTTCGGGTTCATCATCTGAAAACACCTCAAGCTCCAGGGTAACACGAGGAATATTCTTAGAGTCGCAGAATTCATTAAAGAGCCTGACCTTTTCATCTTAGGCATTTCGGCGAATCTTCTTTGCAAGTAAAACTGCGTTCTTCACCATCTTGTCGAGATCCTCGTTTAAGCCACGGACATCTTCTTGGAGATAAGAGACTTGGTCCTTCAGCTTTTGTTCAGACCTTGAGATAAAGAAAGATGAGTAAGTAGACTATCTGGAAATCTAAGACAAATCTAAGGAAAAGCCAAATGGCTAAGAAAAACAAACTTACGACGAAGTGCAGACGAGATGTTTTTCTCCTCAGCGAGTTGCGGTTCTAACTGAGCGATACGAGCATTCTTGCGGTCAATAAGGTCCCGGCTTTAGTGAAGTTCCACGAGATGAGACATGTTGTGATTATGTCCCTGAGAAGGAGAATAAGAAAGAAATGGGCAAAGTAATGCTGTTAAAGGCTCAGAAAAATAAACTCAGTTGTCTCACTTACCAAGCACAGCAGGGCACCATGTTGTTGAGTGGAGAGATTCAAATAAGCATTTTGGATTAACCCTTGGTCAGCGTCTAGAAAGGAATCAGATCTCAAGGAGGTCAGAGATTCAGCAGCCGCAGATCTAAAGGAAGGGTTCGAACGAGTTGTCACGAAGAAATCCCGAAGAAATTTCATATCAGGTAGATATGTTGGGTCTTTAGAATCATCAACCTGAGGGAGATAGGATCTAGGAGGAGTACGGATTAGTCTCGAAGGAAAAACTTGAGACAACTCGTCTACATCCAATGTACGAGGGAGATGTTGAGAAGGCTCCCGAGCACGAGGATAGGTTGAAGAGTCATCCTAAAATCCACAAATTTAGTAGGTGAATTTAAGGGAGAAAGGCAACCCGCGAGATAGAAACCTTTAAGCGGACACGCTTTATCGTGTTTGCAGCAGGGCCCACTGCAACTTGAGATTCCCCCCTCTGCAAAGTAAAAGATTAGAAGCTGGAATAAGAAATTGAGAAGATATGATTCGCGAGATACAGAACTGAGTTGGAGGTGGTTTCTTGGAGTGGTCCTTTATCATGCCAGGAGGAGGGAAAGAATACTAAGGCAAAAAACAAGGGCGTTAGAGGGGTGTACGGTCAATAGAGAGAAAATTAAATAAAAAGTCAAACTTACCCCATGGGGCATCTTGGGCCAATTAAACCGACCTGGTTCGTATTCGGCGAGATGGGGGTGCTCTGGAAGAGGACCAGAACGAGGCACACCATTCTCGTCTAAGCCCCGCACGAAGGGACCTTCGATCACCAGAGGATACATCATCCAATTTTCGTCGTTGGATAAGCGAAGATACCTGTTCCTCTTTTTTCCGGTAGGATCGACATCCAAGACTAATGCCTTGGATGGATCAACCAAGATTTTACGGGTAAACTTTACATCCCACTCTTGGTACGATCTTGTGGACAAGTACTGGACGAAGTAATTTTCCAGAAAAGATTCGACGTTGTAATCAGTAGAAGGAAAGTCCGACCCTGATTCAGGAATCTGGGAAGGAAGGCTATTTGATCTTCGAACAAATTCGTTATCCAAGCGAATAGCGTTTCCACTTAGATGATAAACACCAGGGCGAAGACGAGCTAAAATCTCAAGGAACAGAGGATTCTTTGGATCATATAGGGAGAAAGAAAGCCCTGCTCTTAACTGTCCAGTGGTGATGATCATCCTCGATGAAGTCCAGGTTTCAGCTCGGATCCACCGGTAGTTTAGTTCCATCGAATCAGTAGCAGTGATGGGAGGAGAAACAGAGGAATCGATTGCGGGAGATAAGGTGATTCCTACCTTATCAAGGTCGGCCGTAAACTCTTTTTAGGTCCAGGACGTGGTTGGAGGGGAACCTTTCTGGAAGATATTAAAAAATAGAAGAACAGAGCTTACTAGAGATAAAAGGGGAAAAATAGGAGAAGGCTAAAGTCTTAGATAGATGAGAAGAAGGAGTATTTATACCAGATGACTGGTCAAAACGACCCACGACTAAATAATATGAACCGGTGATCGACGATTACGAGGAAAAGAAAACCACGTGGAAGACGAAGAAAGGGAGGAAAGGCGGTTACCAAACTTCAGACGGTTCTTATTCTCCTCCCTTTATGATCGAGCAGAGTAAGAAAAGGTAAAATGTAGTTACCAAAGTATAAGCCGACACGTGACCATAGGAAGGCGCGGGAATCTGGTGAAAAGATCTTACTTCAAGCCCCAAGATTCGTTGTCAGGGACTTGTCAAATCAAGTCAGAATTATCCTTATCTGCACGGCAGCGAAGTAAAGTTTGGGACGAGGTAACTCGCCAAAGGGGACGTAAAGCGCGAAAAGAATCAGATGTCCTTTACGAAATGACCACAAAGTAATGTGACTTGGCTTGGAAGAAAAGCTACCTCCACAAAGTAGATAAATTATCAAGCAAGAAATAGTATAGGTGTCCCGACAAGACCACGTTAATTCAGCGAAAGATGGGGGAAAACTTTATGGAATATGCTCCAGGAGAAGTATAAAGTAACCTCGGCGAGATAATGTGAGATGTATACCATTATGGTTGTTGGAGGCTATAAATAGAGACCTTGAGGCGATGTAAATGGGAGAGATATTTTGGAGAGGGAAAGGTCTGGAATAGGAGAGATAGAATTAAGGTTTCCTTGTAATTCATAGGCTTGGAGAGGGGATTAGGGTTTCCTAGTAACTCATGAGTATAACTTGTATTTCATTTGGGATTAATAAATACACTTAAGTTCTTGTGTTATCATGTCTTAAATCTTACTTACTTTCCATTTGGATGTGTTGCTGGATTTCCAATAATCTCAATTGTTATTAAGCCTAAGGATCTAATCCCAAAATATTGTTACTAAACTTTACTTTCCAAAACGAACATTTCTTTCAAAAACTTATTGTAAGAGTACTCATCTCCCCTGCAATCAAGTTGAGCCTCTCTAACCATCCCCTTTACTGCCTTCATCTTTGATTTTGCGACGCTTGAACTCGTCAACCTTGTCTGGCTTGCTCTCTTTGACATTTCCATCATCATCTGAGTCCTCCTTGAACAAATGAGTAGCCTTAACTCTGATGAGACAAGTATCATTCACCAAATATCCTTTATTTGGTTCATTGAGTTCACTAAGAAGCATAAATCTTCGCAAACCCCTGCCTTTGCTAATTTTTTCATAAAATTGGTAAGGTAAAATAGAATTTGATTAACTAACAACAATTATTTATAGCAATATGGTAGTAGACAGTAGTATTGTAAGATACACATACCACGTCTCACTATGTTATTGGGATTTATTTGAGAAGTGACCGCACAACTGAACTCCATGTTCGCCGGTTCAGTCAACTCCATGGATTGTAGATAAACTGATAAGTGATCGTGCACTTGCCCCTCTCCTTTTGGATAAATTTGAACTTTTCTAATAAGTGAAAAGATTTGAGGAGTTCGTTAATTAAAAGAAGAAAATATGAAGAAATTAATTAATCATCTTGATAAATAAAAAAAACATTGAAAAGCAAATAAATCTACCGTTTTGAACTACCCACAGTGAAAACACTAGAGTAAAGTCCAGTGTGAGAATTGATCTTTGAGAAGTTATCAATTTTCCAGATGAACTTGAAAGATGAAGAAACCCTTATTATCTCAGATCCCATTGATTACTGAAAAGCTCTGTATGTGTAAGTGTGAATGTGAGTTTCGTTTTCTTCTTTGTCTTTTTTCCGATATTAATTAGGAACCAACGTTCTGGGGGATTTTGGGGCATAGAAGGGTAATGTGAAAGGATATTTTTTAATTTTGAAATGTTTTGGGAAGAAACGGGCAGCTACTCAAGAGAAGACACCTAGCAAAGGGGTTACCGGGCATTAGACACGGTTGAAATTTGAATTTTGAATTTTGAATTCTTAAGATTTTCATAAGAAACACAGTTTGATGAGAGGTAGCTGATTATGATAAATATTTTTCTCGAATGGTCTAAACATACCACCAACATACGCAACTTACAAACAATCCGTCATATGGGTGGGCCCGCCATCCTTGAGGTTACTAGGGGCCACTTTTGGACCTACCTTTGGAAATTACATGAGGGGTGGTTTTTGGGATGTCCATATGTATGTTAAGGATTTTTTGTTTGTAATAAGGTAAAAGAAAATACATGCATTTGAAAGACTTTTGTTTTTAGTCTTAATTATTTGATTCTTACTCGGTCATTGATTTGCTTATAAAGTTACACCATGTTTATTTGAATCTTACTCGTAATTTAAATCTAATTCGGAATAATTAGGTGTCAAAGCGTCTGTTTTTTTTTTCATTTTTATGATGTCTAATTCGGAACTATTTGAGTCCGATATTATTTTACTCCTAACTCACTGGACACACGTATATAACTGGAATTAAAAAACATAATGCAATTCGAGTTGAGTCCCGATTGAACAAAAACATGTTAGTTGTATATCATTTAGATGAGCTTTATGGCTTCTAGTCAAACGTGCCTAGGCTCGAGTTGTAAAATTGCTAATTGTACCACGGCCCACATAAAATACGGAATTGAATGCTGAGACCCTAGTGTAGCATGTTGGTCAAACATAAATATCCAAGCACTGTAATACTGATGGATTTAGCTAGAGGACTTGTATCTTTCTGACCATGCAGAATGGTTTTCTTTTGATTCTGCAAGACCTTTCTGAACTCTCTAGAATCATCTCGTTCAAAATCTTAAGAATTCAAAATTCAAATTTCTAACGTACACTTTGTCCCGCCCGAATAAGCCACCCTTTTCCTAGGTGTCTCCTCTTCATTAGCCTGATACATCTCTATTATCTTCCCTTATCTGCCCCACCTCCCTAAAAAGTTATAGATAAAATCCCCTTTTCTATACCTGAAGAAAGTCAAAGAAAACAAAATTTACAACCCACACTAGAGCTTCCTTTTCCTCAGTTATCCATTTCTTCTCCCCTTGTTTACTGATAATCAATGGCATCTGAAATAGTAGGGGTTTCTTCCTCGTAAAAAAGATTCAAAACTTTACTAAGATCAACTCTCAAAACGGACTTTCACAGTGGGTACGTCCAAATGGTATTGATTTATTTATTTATTTATTTTCACTATTTTTTTGTTTATCATGATTTCATGGGTTTTTTCATATCTTTTGCCTTTGATTAACCAACCTCTCAAACCTTTATCACTTATTAGAAGAGTACAGATTTATCCAAAAGGAGAGGAAGGCACCGTGAGGAGCCGTTCACTACTGCATAACAAGGACAAAAACTTTTCACTCTTCATACGGCATGTTAGCAGGTTGACAGAAACGGTGAACATGGATCTCAGTTGTCCGGTCAATAGTCAAACAGATCAGAATAATGTATTGAGAAAAGGTAGGCATATCTTTATTAGTACACCAAAAGAATTGTTGTTAGTTAATCAAATTCTTTTTCAGCTTACCAATTTGATGGATTTTGCAGAAACCTAACACGGATTCACTAAAGAAACTAATGATGGATGGGGATGCTCACAATTCATGCGTCTTAGTGAACTCCATGACCATGCTGAAGGATATGTCGTGCACACTACTTGCGTAATTACAGTTGAAGTTACTTGTGTTAGTTTAGTCGGTGGAAAAGAGTTTGGGTTTGCTTGAACTCTATGTTGACTAAACTTGTGCCTAAAGTTTAGTTACTTCTAAACCAAGTTAGGAAACCTTATTCCTAAAGTAATGATTTCCTAGGGGCCAAGTTTATATCTCTATATATAGGACTAGAATTGTAGGTTTGTAAAATAATCCAACCTAGAAAAGTGGTAAATCCTTGTTCTTAGGATTTTGGTCTCTTTGCTAGGGAAGATCGTGTGCTACCGTGAAGGTCAATAACGGTGTGACACAAAAACTTGTAGAGAGAGGATTTTGGTGTTCTAGTGTTTAGGTTTGGGGCTTTGCCCGAAACCTAGTTTCTGGTGTTTCCATGTTTCTCCTCTGTTACTAGTGACTATGAAGACGGTGTAGAAGAGAAGACATGCGGCTGGTTTGGAGAATGATTTAGAGAGTTGTTTTCTATGGTTTCTTCGATGGTGTTCTCGGGTATGTCTTGTTAACTCTTTGGTCTTGTTTTGGGTTGCTTAAAGAGCATATAGTGGTCTTTAATTTAATGGATTTTTTCTAGTGGTGTTGGCCGTGGACGTAGCCTGTAAAGGTGAACCACGTATATCTTGTGTTGTGGTTGTGTATGCTTCTCTATCTTCTGTCTCTCTTATTATTTCTTCCATGTTTGGTTCAAATCACAATTGCCCTTTGTGATCCTAATTTCCGCTGCGCTCGGGATGCCAATTTTTCCAACAGTTGGTATCAGAGCCAAGGACGGGATGGTGTGATTGAACCTGGAATTGAACGATAGTTTATTGTTCTGGTGGAGAAATATATTTTGAAGATAATGTTTCAACCGGTGTTTACACAAATATGGATTTGTGATGTGATTTACAAATCGAAGGGGTTCAACTTGGTAGAAGTGTATGTTCTTTGTTTCGTTTTTATGATGTAATATGGGATGCAGAATAAGACCGAATGAGGTGGAATACATATATACTTATTGAAGAGTGTTAGTAATCATACACTATAAATAATGGGTTACTAAGTTTGAAGAAAGGATGAGGTCGTGAGATCTCATGTAGAAGCAAGTCCAGCAACGCTTCGAAGTTATCCACGAGATGTTATAGATTTATGTTCTTAAGTCTATGTTAAAGTATTCTTGATGGCTTGCACGTAATATCAAGAATGTTCCCAATCTCGAAAAGCATATGCCACAATAATATGGGAATTCACATGGTATATATTCTGAGCGAGTATATTGGGTGTGATGGTAGTAAAATGTATGTCATATTGGTGATGGCTTTGGGAATCGTTTAAAGGGTTAAGCCTGATAATCAAAATGGAGATATCTGATGGTTTGTTTCAGATACACGATAATAATGACATGTGCTGGAGTACGATATTGAAGCTAATTATTCCTTTCTAGGTTAGAGTTCAATATGTTGTTAGCTTACTGGTTAGGTGGAGCTAGCGGTGATTCTTTTGGATGGTTCTCTTGGTGATCAATGGTGGAGTCTGTGCAAGGATTCGTTAATGCTGGTAGAAGATTTTCATGGTGTTTTTGAAACGTGTCCAGTTTCATAAATGTTCTTCATGAAGAAGATGGCTTGAAGACTTTTATCAACATCATGGTGTTTTGATCGAAGAGATGGTTCTATGAAGATGGAAGTTCAGGTATGAGCTTCAGAAGTAATTCTACGGGTATATACAGATGGTGAATAACTCTGGTGAAAGACTAAGGTGATTTCCTGTGATCGTATCATGCTTGAAAGCATGATCCGGGGTGGAGAATTGTTAGTTTAGTCGGTGGAAAAGAGTTTGGGTATGCTTAAACTCTATGTTGACTAAACTTGTTCCTAAAGTTTAGTTACTTCTAAACCAAGTTAGGAAACCTTATTCCTAAAGTAATTATTTCTTAAGGGCCAAGTTTGTATCTTTATATATAGGACTAGAATTGTAGGTTTTTAAAATAATCTAAACTAGAAGAGTGGTAAATCCTTGTGCTTAGGATTTTGGTCTCTTTTCTAGGGAAGATCATGTACTACCGTGAAGGTCAATGTCGGTGTGACAAAAAAACTTGTAGAAAGAGAATTTTGGTGTTCTAGTGTTTAGGTTTGGGGCTTTGCCCTAAACCTAGTTTCTGGTGTTTCCATGTTTCTCCTCTGTTACCAGCGACTATGAAGACGGTGTAAAAGAGAAGACATGCGGCTGGTTTGGAGAATGTTTTAGAGAGTTGGTTTCTATGGTTTCTTCGATGGTGTTCTCGGGTATGTCTTGTTAACTCTTTGGTCTTGTTTTGGGTTGCGTAAAGAGCATGTAATGGTCTTTAATTTAATGGAGTTTTTCTGGTGGTGTTGGCCGTGGACGTAATCTGTAAAGGTGAACCACGTATATCTTGTGTTGTGGTTGTATGTGCTTCTCTATCTTTTGTCTCTCTTATTATTTCTTCCATGTTTGGTTTAAATCACCAATTGCCCTTTGTGATCCTAATTTCCGCTGCGCTCGGGATGCCAATTTTCCCAACAACTTGTAGGTTGACGGATAATGAAGGAAATATCAAAGAGAGTGAGCCATACGGGGTTCCCAAGGGTAAACGATGCAAAATCAAAGATGAAAGGCAGTAAAGGGGAGTATTTCGAAAAGGTAGAAGTTTAATTAGATGATTGAAGCGAATTGATGCTAGCTGTGAGCATTTGATGCATAGCTTGGGGATTAGATCTTTAGTTATATTTTGAGGCGTAATCTTGAAGTTAAACTTAGTTGTCTTCTATGGATTATGTTTCTTGAAACTGACTCGCTCCTATTTTGAAGATTTTAAGTATCTCAGATTTTAAATCCAGAGAAAAAATGTGAATCCTTTTCAATTCTTTCCGTTAGCTGAGCTATTCATTCACCTGCGTTTGGAAGCGTATCATGTTCAAATGATCTTACAGTGAAATACACCTTCCTGTATAAGTCATGGTACATCTTGTATGAGCTTATTACGGATGGATACAGATCTTGGATGTTTATGCTGGTGGTGGTGGCAATGCTAATAATCATCGATGATTATGCATGCTGGTGGTAATGTAAATAATCATCATCATGAAACATTAATTAACCAATCTCGGTTTGGTTTACTTTTTACGTGTTTTAGCTAAACATGCCTTAATCTTGGTTTGGTTTACCCCCAAACTTGAAACAAGAAATTTTAATGTGAGAATTTCGGTCAGTAAGCTCAAAGATTCTAAAAATTACTAAACCGTATTCAAAATCACTGATATTTAAAGATGGTATTATGTGGTCAAGACTTTGCATTGTGAATCGAAAACCTTACATTTTCATCAGTACTACAGAAATTCGAAGATCCATGAAGGATTCCCAATCAGTGAATCCAATAGTGAACATAATTGTTTTGTTATATGGATATCCTAATCCCATGAATTTTTTGTCTTGTAGCAGTGATGAATGTATATTTTCTCAACAATATTTTTCCTTCTGTTTAACCGTGAATAGAATCCCGATTTGTCTCTACAAAGCTTAGTGATACCAATAAAGGGGTACGGTTTGGAGAAAGTAGGATTTCAGCTTGATTGCAGCGGAAGTAAAGCTTAGTGATACCAATAGTATACGTATTTGTGATGGAATCGAGGCATTTGACACATATTTTTTGGGTTAGATCTTGAGGCATACTTTTGAGGCGTAATTTTGAATTGCTGATATTTTAAAGTTTTACGGATCTCAAGTTTCAAACAAGAGGAAAAATGTGAATTCTATTCAATCTATTCGTTTATTGAAATTGAATGACCTTACAAGTGTTGTACCCATGCATGTACAGGTCTTGTCACTCTGTCACATAAATCTGAAAACTCTGGACTCATGAATTAGAGCCAAGTAAAAGTAAAAAACTTAATTATCATTTTGTAATATCAGATTTTTGCAACAACTTTTAATTCGTATTATTTTTCTTAGTGTGGTAATTTCAGGTTTTTGTAGGAGTAATAAAAGAGGTCGATATTGTGTAGTGTACCATTCTTGTGCTCAACAACACGAGAACCCAAAGTTACCACTTCCTCCAAAGAAATACTGTTATTGCAAGATCAAGCTAAAACCAACATAGCCAATCCTAACAACAAACCGGCTGATAACTATTTTCATGGGGTTGAGAACTTAAATTTAGCAAAGCAAAACAATGGAATATTGTGCTACTAGTAGTGGTACTAGTTCTTTTTATTTAAATCCTATATTATGCTAGCAGTGACAATGCTAATAATCATTGTCATGGAACACTACCATCGTTTCCTATACATCCAACAGAGTTACAGAGATTCTAAATCTAAACAGTAAACACAAAGAAAAGTACTAGTGCCCTGATTTCAACAATTCTTCATCAACGAAATTTTCACTATGTTCTACTAGTATAATAGTCAAAAACATAATGCTAATGATGAGTAAAGTTAGAATGGTTGAGAATTCTATGGTTTCTTTGCTAATTAATGACTAAGCCTATCGCATATCATCATTCGCAGCAATGTTCTGAAAACCGGTCCGGACATCGAACCAGCACAGTCACTAATTCAAGAGTCAACTGGTTTAATCAGTGGTTCAATCCGGGTCACTGGGTCAGGTGCGTAAAGAATGCAAGCTACTCTTTAACTTAATGGATAGGACCGAATGGTGAGAAAAGAACACTTGTACGTGAGAAAGATTTATTGGGCTAGTTTGGTACATAAATGTGTCCTTGAAGTTAAATTTAATCTGATGGCCTAAGATTGCTCACCTTGCTTACTCCGAGAACTTGCCCCCTTCATGACACTATTAACATTTTCGGCCACTAAAGGCCATCGTCTCTTCCTCTCTCTAGATATCACCAACTCTCTGTGCTCTTATCACTCCCACCAAAGAAAACAAGAAGAACCAGCTCACAACAAAGATTTTGATGGAGTAAAAACAGATGAAGGAAGCATGAATTATTTTGTGATAAAGAAACTTAGCAGTCTATTCGATTGTAAAGATGATTTATATTTGATTTAAATAGTTGATTGAACATGTAATACTGATGTTTTGGTGCCCAATGTTCTAATTTCATTTTGGATCTTTTAATATTCTAGGGATTTGACACACTTGTATATATTTTGTCGATTTGGGTTATTGAGTTTGAGATCTAAATTTTTTTGATGCTTGAATCTGCTATATCTGTTAGTTCTTTCATGTGTGTGTTGATTTTGATTGTTTTGATGTCTCTATGTTTTCCGATCGAAAATTCTTAACATAGGAAATTTTTAAGATTTTATCAACCCGTGCAAAACCATTGCGGGTTATCAGGTTCACCGGTCAGATCGGACGAGTCACCCGAGTTTTACAAAAGAGAACGGTTTTTTAATATATTATTGGGTCAGTGATGAATCAGCCCGGAAAAATGACTGGGTTACCGGTCCGGTCCAACCGGCCGGTCCGGTCCAACCGGCCGGTCCGATCCAACCGGCCGGTCCGGTCCGATTTTCAAAACATTGCTTGGCGGTTATAAACTTATAATTTGAACATCTAGTTGTGTTTGGATAGGTTGGTGAAATGAAGTAACAGAGAATCCACAATCATTAGTCAATAGAACATTGACTAGGTATTAATGCATTCAACCACTTTGCTGGGCAAGATGGATGGTTACTTTACTTAGAGGGGAGCTGCAGTAGTATATACTGTATCCCTCCTACACATGCAGCTCAGAATCGACCAAATTTAAATAGCAAACCATATACCCAAAAAAAAAAGGAACTAAAAATTTTAATTTCATTTTCACTACCATATACAAATCTAATCATGTATGTAAGTAAACAACCCCATTAAAAAACATATGCACAATCATACTAATATCTCTATACTGTCTTGTAAATGGGAATGACTGCAAAAAGAACTAATTGAATGCAAAATAATGGGGAGACATCTGCGTAAATAGTTTTAAGATATCAAAAAAAGTTAACATCCAAAACTGATATGCACCCAAGGTAATTAATTTCGGATTCCGGTTCATCTCGGTCCCGAACGAGACACTGGTACAACGTTGTCTCGGGGAAATTCCGTTTTCAAATTTCGGTGTAATTTCGGTTCCAACTTTTATATATATACTTTCTAGATATGTTAAGATATAATGAAATAATATCCAAACGAAACAAATATTCATTAAGAAAAAACAAAGGCATCGAGTTCATCTTCATTGGATTTCAAGATGGAAGCAGAGAATTAACTGTCCAGCCTTACTAGGTCTGACACTCTGATTTAGGTTGAACCATTTTTAAATTTAGACAAATCAATAGGTACGAGAGACGGAAGGAATGCCCTGCTTTATTGAATGATGGAGCAATTTTTGGAGGAAATCCTCACGTTTTGTATCATCTAGCACTATATTTAGGAGGGACATATCTATAATTAGTAAATGATGGAACAAAGTGAAAACAGAACATTGGGTGAATTTAGCACCTTCAAGCTGCAATGTCGCTGGCAATTCACAACGGTCATGTACTGTGCTAGTACAATTCAAGATGGAAATTGGATGGAAATTCATGTAACCTCTGCAGAATTTCGGTGGAAGTTCGGTAACTTTCCGTCTTGCCGAAATTCGTTGTTTCGCTATGGAAAAATTCGGCAGAATTTCGGCCGAGATGGCCGAAATTGACTACATAGTATGCACCAATGTAAGTCTTCTCTCAGATTAATTGACAAACATTATCAACACTAGGCTACTATTTGAACAGAGGTTTCTTCTTCAAGCATCACATTGTATGTGGCCTAACAATCATAACACTGTTTCAAAAAAAAAAAAAAAAAACTATCATAACACGCTAACAACATTTATAGAAGAAGAACAACAGTTTCAAAAAAAATCTTCAACAATTGAATTGATGAACCGAACTGATCTTCATTCTCTGTTTAGATAACCCAAAAGTGAGAAGTCCAGCACTACCCGAATCAGAATTTTTCCAACAAAAACCAATTTCGTCCTTTGTTGCGAACCTATTGCCTAACTAGGGGAAAAGCACTGCATTTTTGTTTTTGAGGTACTCAGCGTGAAGCTGGTGCCTAAATTATATAAACTACGGTCCAAGACACATATTGATAGATTAACATAATTGAACAATTACCAAACTTAAAACATCTCCAATTCAATGATTACCAACACAGCAGATTTTCAATTTTCTGCAGTACCACTTCAGCAGTTGAGGCATGGGTAGTAGCCTATAATTGTGTATCTCCATAGTAGTTAAGAAGGAAGACTCGAAATCATGTCTGTTTGGTGCTTGCATCGATCCCTGCACACAAAAACCAAAAGATGAATGTGCATATTGTTGGGCTAAGACAATGAAAATACCAAAGACAATAATTTTACAGATCTTACCTGATAGTGATAGATGCTAATACCCATATGAGGTTTATGAAAACCAATAGAACTTAGGTTTGTGAGGAAAAGTCATTATGACTGAAAATTTCAAAGGTTTTTGTGCATCTCTTCAATTTGATCTCCACCACCAGATATGTGTAAGGGTTCCCAGATAAAACTAAAACTCCGATCATAACCACATATCTGATTCTGGTAAGTGAAAAATACTAGAACCCCCTATTATATGGGCTCAACATATAGAAGCCCCACAAAATGGATCCTCCACTATCAACTCCATACTTTAGGAAAATGATACTGCTAGGCCCAAAAAATCAATTTTTCTTCAGATCTGACCCATAATTAATTATTACGAATTTTAATAATGACAACACTACCCTTTACTATATATACAAGAGGAATCTCAGTAGATATTTTCATTTATCTATTTTCTTTCTCTCTCTTCTCCATTCTCTTTCTCTTTCGGTCCGGCAAAAATTATTTCTAGGTTTTGAATATCAGAAGATTAATGTTGAATGGAAACAATTTCATCAACAAATCTAACAAAACAAATAAGTTTCTCATCTCAATACTCGATTCAATTGAAATCTCGTCATGTTTTTAACAAAAATAAACTTATGAATGACTGATTTACGGTTTCAAAACCCTAATTCATTTGATTTCACTTCGAATTTTTGATCCGATTTGGAATCATAGTTTAGATCTATAATACTTTTATCATTCTCATTAATTGGAATTAAGGTTTCAGAGTTTTTTTTTTTTTTTTTTTACGAAATCTCTTTATTAGGATTTGTTGCTGAAATTTTGATCTGATCTTAAATCTAATTTCAGATTAATAATCATCGTGTTCTTATATTTCTACCCATATGAGATCATTGAAATCATATAAACTTCAATCTATACTGATTCTTTTTCGTTTGTTTTGAAATTTTATTTTGGATGATTCTATTCAGATCGAAGGAAAAGACCAATACGATTTTTCCTGAATCAACATATCTCTAATCTAGGTAAGTTTTGATTGTTGTTGTTATTGTTGTTGCTCGACTTGTTGATTTTTCATATTTAAACTATCATATTATTTAGATTTCAAGTATGTTATATGAAATGTTGATGGTTTCCTGTCATCAATTATTTAGTGTGTTCTGATCTGCAATTTTTTTTGTTTGTTTAGTAATTTTGAAAGCAGAAAACTATTACATGTAAGTAACATGAAAACATGATTTAATTTGTGTTATGTTGGAAGTTCCTAATGCTTGATACAAGGATGCTTGTTTACGAGTGTTTAGATTATGGAAATATGAAGTACTGGCTTGATTTGAGGATGTTTGTACTTTGATTTTGATTTGTCCATAGTTATTCCTGTCATTTTCCTTGGTAACAGGATATGTAACTTCTGATTACACATGCCATATGCATGTGTAACTTATGATTACACATGAATTTTGTATGTGTAGTAGAAGATTACACATGCGTTTGTATGTGTGTCAGCAGATTTTAGTGGCACCAACTTGATTTGGGGATGTTTGTATTTTCATTTTGATTTGTCCATAGTTATGCCTGTCATTTTCCTTGGTACCAGGATATGTAACTTCTGATTACACATGCCATATGCATGTGTAACTTCTGATGACACATGAATTTTGTATGTGTACTAGCAGATTACAATGCGTTTATATGTGTGTCAGCAGATTTTAGTAGTGGCGGTGCTTTTGGAGTAGGTGGTCGTTTTTTTATATTCATAGAAATCTTGAACTGATTATGAAGTGGTATTCGTTAATGAATCATTTGGAATTTGTAATTTTCAGGTGTCTGTGTTTGAGGCAGCTATGAAGCATGAAAACAAGGTTCAGAAGATATCACGACTTGATTTCATTTTTCACTACTTGTCTGTTTCTGCGTTTGGTTTGCTTGGATATAAGCAACATTAACATTTTACTGAAGTTCATAGTTGAGTTTTTTTTTTTAGTTTGCTTATGTTCAGTTTTGGTCTACAAACGAAGCTGTGTGGTGGAGGTACAGGTTTTGGAGGAGGATGAGAAGGTAGTGGTGGTGGCCAGCAGCGGTTCATGTGTCTCTGTTGAAAGGTAAATATTGAGCAATATTCGTTTCCATTTTTCTTTTGGCACTAGTTCATGTGTGTATACTGTATTGGTTCATTGTATTTATCAACAACATTAAGCATTGGTATGGACTATTAGCTTTTGAAGTATGATGCCTTCAGACTTTACAAGTGTGCAAGTTATATGAATGTGTAGCTGCTAGTTACACATGCTAATTAGAACTGTAACTACTAGTTACACATGCTAATTAGATGTGTAACCGCCAGTTACACATGCTAATTTTATAGATCTAGGTATGGAGAAACTGATCTGAATCGAAACCTACATATAAGAGTAC
The DNA here is from genome assembly GCF_003573695.1 of Papaver somniferum. Lineage (NCBI taxonomy): Eukaryota > Viridiplantae > Streptophyta > Magnoliopsida > Ranunculales > Papaveraceae > Papaver > Papaver somniferum. The sequence goes on from NC_039366.1 coordinate 10,467,012, forward strand.
TGCTTTAGACGTGGAAGAGCTTGCTGACCAGTTGGGTCTAGGATCAAAATTCTATGTAATTGGATTTTCTATGGGAGTCAAGGAAACTTGGGGATGCCTCAAATACATCCCTCGCATGTATGGTTTTGCACCTTCACTTTTTATCTTTATTGAACTTGATTTGCTGAACAACTTTTGTTGCAGTAGACATTAGACATTTCTTATGAGTTTAGGTGTAAGACATTAGACATTTCTTTGCATTATATGGATGTGTAACTCTCAGTTACACAAGTCAGGTGCATCTGTAACTCTCAGTTACACTATTCAAATGCATCTGTAACTCCTAGTTACACTATTCAAATGCATGTGTAACTCCTATTTACAGTAGTTAATCTTCTCACATCATGCATTCATGTTTTCTATGTTCTGGTCTGATACTAGAATACTACTCAGGAATGTATGAATAAACAAAACTCGCGTCCCTTGTTTATGCAGTATTGAGATGCTTTCCAGTTTAAACATCCCCTGTGTTATTCTCAACCTCTTTGAAAGAAGTGCTATGCTAAATGAATCAAATGAGGTAATTAATTTTATTTATTTTTTTGCACAGAAGCTTAATTGTTATTGTTATGTACAACTCTTGTGGCACAAAATCTTTTCCTTTGGTTTTTCTTAATTTTTATATAGTTTTGTAACATTGATTGGATGCTTTTGAAATATGGTTATGTAGCTCTTTAGAAAGAAAGTTGCATATGCACTCTCTCAAGGATTTAAGGTGATTGATGGTGTCAGTGAGACTCTTGAATAAGGAGGTGAGAAGTGATGACTCTTAGCTCTTTTATAGTTGAAAATGTGTGCTTTATATGGATGTGTAACTCTCAGTTACACATGTCAGGTGCATCTGTAACTCTCAGTTACACATGATATGTGCATGTGTAACTCCTCTTTACACTAGACAGGTGCTCCTAGTTACACATGCTAAAATGAACAAACTTGCAACCAAAAAATTCCACATGCTAGGTATCCAAGTCATATGCATGTGTAACTGTCAATTACACATGACAAATGCATGTGTAGGGAGTTACACATGCTAAGATAGGTTATCATGTGTCTTTTCTGTGATCTTTGTTCTATAATTTTGCCTTATAATTATTGTATAATATTTATTTATTTTGCTTTTTGTTCATCCAACCTAATCCATGGATGTTTATTTCGTTGCAGATATGCAAACATTTTGGAGTGAAGAAGACAAGAAGGAAAGGCAAAGATTTAAATTCATAAAAGCTAATTGCTCAAATGTGGTAATGGTCTCGCTGGAATTGGAGTTGACGCTGGATACACAAATCACATGTGTAACTCTCAATCACACTAGATAGATGCATATGTAACTCTCAATTAGACTAGACAGATGCGTGTGTAACTTCTAGTTACACATGCTAAGAAATTATTGTAACGTATTTTTAATAATTTTGGGCTTAGTTTTAAATTTTATTTAATTTGGGGCTTAGTTTTAAAATTCATTTAATTAGGGGCTTGACAATATATGTAAGGGTATGAATGTCTTTTAATAATTTAGGGCCTAGATTTAAACTTTTTTTAATTAAGGGCCTCATATGATGGGTTATCCATGGGTTGGGCCTTAGCCTAATTTTCCCTTCTGGTAATGGTAGAAAATTCTCATCAGCAGATATCTAAAATTCTGGTTTTGCACACAACGCCGCCTCATTCCCTCTATGGTATTTCCTCTCTACTCTTACTCTCTTGTGTAAAAAAGTTGAACGGAAAATGTTAGGGTTTGGTGGTTTATACAAGGAAATATATGATTTACTAAAATGACCTTTAGCTAATCTACCACCAGCATTGTGAATCCTAATAACTACTCTCATGGGGTGAGTACTTGCATTATAAGCGGAAGCGATCAATGGGAATAAGTAGTAGTACTGGTTCTGATAACCAAACCTTAGGTTATGCTGGTGCCGATGCTAGTAATAAATATCATGAAACATTACCATTG